>NC_081412.1:717692322-717944822 GCF_030272615.1 Cryptomeria japonica
CAATTGATTATCCTGAATGGATCTCCAACTTAGTGCCTATCAGTAAACTAGATTGTAGCATTAGAGTATGTACAGATTTCAGAGATATCAACAAAGCTTTTCCTAAGGATGACTTTCCATTACCAAATATTGACTTGATCGTCGATCTCACAGCAGGTCATGTGAAGTTATCTTTGATGGATGGATTCTCTAGTTATAATCAAATAAAAATCGCATCCGAGGATCAACACAAAATGACATTTACTTGTCTCAGGGAAACTTTATGCTGGAATGTCATGCCCTTTGGGTTAAAAAATGCAGGTGCTACATATCAAAGAGCCATGACTACTATCTTTCATGATCTCATGCACGTTACTGTGGAAGATTATGTTGACGACCTCTTGGGCAAATCAATAGAGAGAGATACACATTTGGACATACTTTCAATCGTCTTTGATTGGTTGGAAAAATATAAAGTAAGATTAAACCCCAAGAAATGTGTCTTTGGAGTAACCTCCGGGTTGCTCTTGGGATTCATTGTCTCAAAAAAAGGAATCGAAGCTGATCCAGCAAAAGTCAAGGCCATCCTATAGATGCAACCACCAAGAAATATCAATCAACTTCGATCTCTGCAAGGGAGACTCTAGTCCATACGAAGATTCATAGCACAACTTGTAGATAAATGTAATCCTTTTCAACACTTGCTACATAAAAACATCAAATTCAAATGGGATGATAACTATCAATAGGCTTTCTAGACACTCAAAGATTATCTTCTAAATCTGCCAATATTGATGCCACTAGTTGCAGATCAACCTCTACTACTATACATATTAGCTACTTCAACAACACTGGGGGTACTCTTAGCACAACAGGTTGTTGAGGGCAAAGAAAAGGCAGTCTACTACATCAGTTGCACATTGGTGGGATATGAGCTAAATTACACACCAATTGAGCATGCATGTCTCGTTGTAGTCTTTGCTTCGCAGAAATTATGACATTACATGCTAACTCATAAAACTAAGTTGGCTGCAAGGATCGATCCATTGAAATACCTTCTCAATAAAGCAATGCTTACAGGGTGGCTAGCCAAATGCGTGATGCTCTTGAGTGAATTCGACATTGAGTATGTGGATAGAAAAGAAATAAAAAGACAAGCTATCACAGACCAGTTAGCAAATGCTCCCATGATAGATGATGTTCCTCTAACTTTAGAATTTCCAAATGAATCCATCTTGACAGTGTCACATGCAAAGCGTTGGCAGCTATACTTTGATGACTCATACACACAGCATGGGGTAGGGGCTGGCATCCTCTTCATAACTCCTCAAGGGGATTCCATACCAAAATCATATTGATTATCATTTCCCTACACTAATAACATATCAGAATATGAGGCATTAACAACTGGATTACGGATTGCAGTTCAGTGGAAGATACAGGAACTTCATGTTTTTGGGGACTCTCAACTTGTAATTCATCAAGCAATTGATGACTACCAAAAAAAGGATGAGAAATTAATGCCTTATAAAAGAATGGTGGATGACCTGAAACAACATAAAGTTAGACTTTGAGCAGATACCAAGAGAGCAGAATCGAGCCACGGATGCCATGGCTACAATTGCTTCACTAATCGATCTACCACAAGATGAGACCCATTATGAGTTGTTGGTGGATAACCTTCTGGTTCCCTCGTATGAGATCACTCCTACTGAGATGATATGTGTCGTCGGTCTTGAGTCCCAGTTATATGGTTCTATTTTCACATACCTTCATGACAATACCCTTCCTCCTGACCTATCCAATAACCAACATCGCACTTTCATTTGCCAATCTTCTCGATACGTCATTTTAGCTGATATCCTATACCATTGAGGTCTAGATGGCACTCTTATTAGATGTTTAGAAAGGGACGAAGCTCAGATTGTGTTACGTGAAGTTCATGAAGGGATATGTGGTCCATATTCTAGTGGTCCCACCTTAGCCAAGAAACTCATTCAGACTGGATATTACTGGCTTAATATGGAAAAAGAATCATATCAGTTTGTCAAGAAATGTAAGCAGTGTCAACTTCATGGAGACCTCATTCATGTGCCAATGCAAGAACTTCAACCTCTATGTGGTGAAAATGGATAACAATAATAACAAAGTTGAAAGGCTAAATGAATTCAACCACAAAACCCTAGCCTAACAACAACAAAGATACACCATAACATATGAAGATTACTTAAGACAATGCAAATCAAATGAAATCACAAATATTATACCATTACATGTCCAATAGGGTTTTGATCTCCATTCTTCCTATCTCCATTGATCTTTCTTGATATATTTGCTCTCAGATTTTAGGTGCAAAAGAGCTCAACAAAGAATGGAATGTGGTTGCAAGTAGGGTCGTAGCGTAGTCAAGTGCATAGATTGATTAGCTAGGTTGATTAGGGTGATTGATTATGAAGGAAGCATCTCCTTATATAGAAGACACAATATGAAATGGAGGGATAAGATTGAGAGGTGTAAAAGGAGGTCGACTATGATTAGAGGGTAGGTAGAGAAAATAATAAAATAATGAAAGGGGTAGGTAGTCTAGGAATTAAGAATGACATGTGTCATGTGTAGAAAAAGCTAATGAATTAATTAAATAAATAAAGATTTATTTAATTAATAGAAGAAGTGAGATCAATTAAATAAATAAGATATTTATTTAATTAGGAAAAGGGTAATTTAAATAAATAAATGTATTTATTTAAATGAGAAATAAGGCTAGAAGAGGATAAATGAATTAATTAAATAAATAAATATTTATTTAATTAATAGAAGAATTAGGCTTAGATAATTAAATAAATAAAATATTTATTTAATTAGACTGGACAATTTTAGGTGTCTACATTTTGCCCCTCTTTGAGACAATGCGGCTTGTCGTGTTGTTTCAAAGAAGATAAGATGAGCTAATACAGAGTTGCCCCAAGATGGGAAATATATGCCCCCTCGAGAGATTGGATGAAAATGTCTGAAAAGATTACAGACAATCTCTCGATAAGAAAGAAAGGCTAGAATGGACTGACCAGATAAAGTGACAAAGTCACGAGATAAAGAAGACTGACTTGGAAAATGAGGGCTAGGGCGAGGGTAGGCTATAAGATAGACCACGGGGGAAAATACATCCTCATTGTCATCCACACATCCATGAGAGCATAGTGTAGAGTGAGAAAAGAGTAGTAGCAGTCATCAGCGATGGCTTTCGCTCACAGATTCGACCGCGTTCGTCAATTCTAGAGGCCACCAGAGGCAGGAGAGCCGGTAAGTACCACCAAACCTCCTCATACTTTGATGCATTTATTGTTGTCATTAATGCATGCTAGATAGGGAAACAAATGTGCTTAGAATAGGGTCCCAAAAATGTCAAAAATGTTTAAGCATGTCTACGTTGGTGCCAGGCACGTCTGGGTTTGTGCCAGACGCGTTTGTGTCAGAAAATGCATCTGCGTCGAATGCGGCTGTGTCTGTGCAGTGTAGGGGCGTCTGTGCCAAGATGGCACGTCTGTGTCGCCCAGGCGCATCTGTGCAGAGCATAGGCACGTCTGTGTCTTTCAGGCGTGTCTGTGTCTTTCAGGCACGTCTATGCAGTCTTTAAGCGCATTTATGTCAGGAAAGCGCGTTTATGTCCAAAAAAAATGTGAATTTGTGTCTTCTAGGTCAAATCGGCAGTTCTGTGATGAACATACGCTGTCGATTGGATAAGCTGCTGAGAGGATGCTGTAGCATCGTAAATTGTACGCACTTGCTAGGGTGGTACAATTTCACACCTAGTTTAGCACCCGCCTTAGTGCATTTTACATTTTGCATTGCATTTCTCCTTTAGCACTTAATTAATCAAATTAACTAGGTCTAAGGTCCTATTTCATCATCCTCTACATCATAAAGTTGGGCCCTTTCGTTAAAGTGTGCCCTTTTCATTTTATTCCTCCAATACATCACTCAATCAAAAACCCTAATTAAGTCCTATTTTGAGCTTGGGGGCTTGGTTTCGGGGGTCAAAACATCTCGAAATCACCTGTAACTTCGGGATTCTCTCTAAAATCATCATATCCGATGGCCCTGAAAATTTGGTGAAAAGTTGTCGGGATCGTGGCGCCCGGAGTGCACATGGTCCCGGACATTTTTCCCAAAATTTTAGGAGCATAATCCAATCACAAAATAAAGCTTAACCCCAAGAAATTGGTGGGAAATTCAATCTCTAGGTCGGCCAAAAGACGAAATTACGATCTAGGGTTTCCTACATAAGAGCTCTCTTTCTTCATTTGAAGGGATCCGATTTTGGTTTTCAGGAACTTCATATGTAGGGAAAGAGTAGATCTTTGAAGACTTCAACAATATTCAACATCCCTCTATCAAGCATTTATCAATTTCATTCATCCATTTAGGGCTTGGAAGATATTGAAGAACAATAGGAGATTACCGACTGAAGATTGGCTTGTACTCCTCCCTTGAGGGTTGGGTATGATTTCATGTTGTTTTCATGTCTTTGCATAAGCTTCAATATATCCTTTATTCATGCTTTAGATCACTTTGCATCTTGATTTAGAGCATTTACCTTATCATTTACAAGAAATTAGGGTTTACTTTCTAGGTTGCTCTAGTTTGCTTTCTTGCATTTTAGGACCTTGCACACACACTAGGTCTGCACACACAATACATTTTACAAAACAACTTGGCTATTCGTGGAGGTGGAAATCACCGAAGCGGGGGTTTGACTAAGGCAAAACCCTATATAGCCGCCCATACCATTTTTAGATATAAGTGCAGGTTTCGGGACTCGAACGACGCCGCAGGTGACAGATCCGGGAAGAGCAGGTCGAGACAACATTCCACATCAAACTGTAGAGCAAAAGACCTGGACATGAGTGTTGGGCGCCCTGGTCTTGCTAGGATAGGGGCGCTGGGTGCCTTGGTCCCTGGGACAGAGGCGCTGGGCGCCCTGGTCCTCCTGACAGACAGTGTTTTTCGACATTTCCGGCAGTTTTCCAGAGTGCAAAACAGTAGTTTCAGGTGCAGTTTTTGGGACAGAATCAGGACAGTGGCGCCCACGCCCCCATCCTGAACATTTTCAATCAGATTTTGACTTCGGGTATGCATCTGGATTCTCATTTTGTCCTTGTGTTTATAGCTGTTCATTGTTTAATCTCAATTCTGCAATCTTGTTATTAGTTCATACTTGCATTTTGGGATTAGGGTTTGAACTTGCATCATTTGATCTTCCAATTTCAACAAAGGAATAGAAATCCTAATAGGTAGCCCGTGGCTCTCTCTTTCACAAGAAGAAGTAGCCAATTGTGTGATACCTCTAGGCTCTTTCGTATTCCGTAATGTGTGTCAAAAGGTAGGATTAGGGCATGTTAACCTAGTCTTGCTTTTTCCCCTACACATTTTGGTGAACCCGACGTGAAACTATCATTGCTTCCTCTTGCATTACATTTGTTAGATCTAGATCTAGATTTAGTGTGTTTTCATTTCATGTTTCATTAAAAAAAGAAAAAAGAAAAAAAAAAAAGTGTGTTTCTTTGCATTGTGTGTTTCAGTTTTATGCAACCTTTATTTCAAAATGTCAGATTTTTATTTGCAAAATGTTCATGCTTTTGATGATTATTATGAGTATAGCCAAGATGAATTAGATGAAGCTTTAGATGAGTTTTTAAACCCTAAAGATGCCAAACCTTCATTTTACCAAAAACTCATAAACCTTGTTACTATGCCATTTAGATGTGATGAGAAAGATAAGTCGAATGGTTCCTCTCAAGGGTACATTCCTATCAACTCTTCCACTGAATCTAGTAACATGGTTGTGTTCAATAATCCCCTCTATGAGGAGATGTCTCCTTTTGAATCAAAAGATAAACCTTTTAACCGATATGATCATGCTTTGTTGGATGATGCTCTTGATGACTTTGTGGCTTTATCGAAATCTTTAAACAAGAACAAGACTTCTAAATTGGTTAACATGATAAACTTGAATGAGCATAGTAAGCCTCTCTTTGAAGTCCAAGGTGCTTATCCTTCTCCCACCTTTCAAGTTCCTAAATCACCTCTCCTTACTGTCCAAGGAGGGTATGATCATGATTCCTTTCGTACCCCGAATAAACCAATTATCACTATGCAAGGAAGAAAACCTATAAGTCCTTATAGTTATGCCAAGCAAATAACTAGAGAGAGTTATCATGCGGTTGCCCATACTTATCACACCAAAAATAATAGGCAGCCTAATCCTCCTCCTGTTATTCCAGTTTCTCTTCCTAATCCTCAACCAATTCTTCCACAAGCTCCCCGTATTTCACAAGTTATGGGTAAGGAATATGATCTCATAGAACAACTTAAAGCTACCCCTGCTAAGATATCCCTTTGGGATTTGATTCAAACTTCTTCCACTCATCATGGAATGTTACAAGATGCCTTGAAAGATTTGAATGTTCCTCCACCGAATACATCTAGTAATATAGCATCTTTGGTTAACTCTGTGATGAATCCTAAAGCTCAAATTGTGTTTACCCAAGATGAGTTGCCTACTAGTGAAATTCAACAACAATATGATCCCTTGATGATTGTGGTTATCATGAAAGATACTGCTATAAGACGAACACTAGTAGATAATGGCTCTGGCCTTAATGTTTGTAGCATCAATCTATTGCATAAGATGAATGTGGATACATCTCTCATTGAGCCTGATTCTCATCCCATTCGAGGCTTTGACAATGTGGCTAAGACTTCATTGGGTATTATCACCTTAGCTCTCACAGTGGGACCTGTTACTTTGCCTACTCCTATCCATGTTATGTCGGGAAATTTAACATACAACTTGTTATTAGGGAGGCCTTGGATTCACAGTATGCAAGCGGTCCCCTCTACATTGCATAGACAAGTTAAATTTATATATAACAATAAGACATATACCTTGATAGGTGATACTAATTTCCAAGCTTGTCTACAAACATCTACTTCCAAAGGGGGTTCTTCTAAGCCATCCTCGTCTAGTGATGACTCTTTAAACAAGATACCTATTGATGAGTCCTCGCTCTCTGATGATCAAAATTCTTTGGATGAGTCTGGAGCTCCTGAAGAAGATTCTTCTCAACTTGAATCTACACATAAGAAGGATTTTGATCCTGAGAAGGTTCTCGCAGAAGATGATTGGGGATCTCTTGATTTCAATCCCACCTTTGTGGGTGAATATAAGGTTCCTTCTAGAGAGCTTAAAGTTGAAAAGAAGGAAGAAGCTAAAAATCAATCAATCTTACCTGAACCTATGAGTAATAATTTTGTGGCCACTTCTCAAACTTCTTCTCCTCATACCTCAAATTATGAAGAGTTTGATTCTTTGTCTTATGAAAAACCACCTCCTCTTTCTGAAATGGCTGATTATTATGGTCGTGGTTTTCGCATTTTTGCTAAGCATGGGTATCATGGAAAAGGTTGTGGCGCTCATGAACAAGGGATAAAAGTTCCTCTAGAGACTAATTTTCACAATTATGCCTTTGGACTTGGCTATAATCCCTGCAAACGTACTAAAGCTTCTAAAAGACCATGCATTAGTGTTAATACTATTTCTACATCTCTATCAATCCAACACCCTGAGTATATTGATGGGGATCCTTCGGGCGACTGTGCTTTGGATGTCTTCCCTACCGATGACGCTTTAGCTAAATTTTTGGGAGCCTATGACACTCTTCCTCGTTATCATCACAATAGGGGACTCCCTTATTGTTTGAACACTGAAGCCTATTTTGGAAAAGAGATTGATAATGATGAGATTGTGAAAGAATTCCCTTAGTTAAAGGATACTCCTTAACAAAGTAATCTTCTCATAAGTGACACCATTGATGTTAAGATGGATCCTTGCAATAAAGAGAAAGTTATTAAAATTGGAAAATGTTTGGATGAAGAGGAACAAAAATGATATGAAGATTTATTGCACAAATTCCCTGAGATCTTTGCTTGGACATACTCTGACATGCCTGGTATAGATCCTAAGATTGTTACTCATAACATTGTCTTAGTCCCTGATGCTAAGCCCGTGAAACAAAAGATTTGAAAAATGAATCCTAAGGTGGCTCTGCTTGTTAAGGTTGAGATTGAAAAGTTATTGGAGGCTGGATTTATCCGCCCTATTAACTATTCCCCATGGATTTCAAATATTGTCACTGTGGCTAAACCAGATAACAAAATAAGGATGTGTACTGACTTTCGAGATTTGAATAAGGCTTCCTTGAAAGATGATTTTCCCCTTCCCAACATTGACATGATAGTTGATTCTACGATAGGACATGCCTTGTTATCCTTCATGGATGGTTTTTTAGGATACAATCAAATTTTCATCAACCCTCAAGATCAATTTAAAACCGCTTTCTCCACTCCTTAGGGTACGTTTTGTTGGATAATGATGCCTTTTGGACTTAAAAATGCTGGTGCAACTTATCAACGAGCGATGACCCTTATCTTTCATGATTATATGCATAAGATTTTAGAAGATTATGTTGATGATATTTTAGCCAAATCCATTCTTCGCATAGATCATATTAAAATCCTTCGTCAAATCTTTGAAAGAGTTCGTAAATATCACATGCGCTTGAATCCCCGAAAATGTGTTTTTAGTGTGGATAGTGGAAAACTATTAGGGTTCATAGTTTCGCATCGTGGGATTGAGGTGGACACTAAGAAAATAGATGCTATTGTCAACATGCCACCTCCTAGAAATGTGTCTCAACTTAAAAGCTTACAAGGAAAGATTCAAGCTATTCATAGGTTCGTATCTCAACTTGCAGATCGTACCTTTCCTTTTACTCAACTTCTTAGAAAGGATATCACTTTTCAATGGAACGAAGATTGTCAACAAGCATTTGAAGATTTAAAAGTGTATTTGGCTAGTCCTCCTATTCTTCAACCTGCCAAACCTTCTAAACTTTTCCTTCTGTATACAGCTGCTTCCTCTCATGCTCTCACAGCATTGTTGGCACAACATGATAAAGATGGTAAGGAATGTCCGGTTTATTACATAAGTCGTACCTTACTCGATTATGAAACCCGCTATTCTGTGATAGAAAGAAAATGCTTGGGCTTGGTGTTTGCGACTCATAAATTGAGACATTATCTTTTAAATTCAGAAGTCCACATCATGGTAAAGTTTGATCCTTTGAAACATCTTTTCTCTAAAACTGATTTATCAGGACGCCTAGCTAAGTGGGTTATGATGTTAACTAAATTTGACCTTAAATTTGTTTCACAAAGAGCAATTAAAGGGCAAGTATTGACCGACCACTTAGTTGAGGCCCCTTCACCTTTCTCCTTCCCTAATGCTGAGTCTTTTCCCGATGACTTCATTCTTTCTATAGAGAAAGATGAAACTTGGGAATTATACTTTGATGGTTCTAAGTGTCGTACGGGATTGGGGGCAGGTGTTGTTCTGACTTCTCCTACAAGGAAATCTATTCCCTTATCCTATCGTCTAAATTTCCTGTGTACCAATAACATTGCTGAGTATGAGGCTCTTATAGCGGGAATAAAAGAAGCCTTAGCTCTGAACATAAAACACATACATATTTATGGAGGCTCTCAATTGATTATAAGACAAGTGACAGGACTGTATCAAGCAAAACAAGACAAATTATCACAATATAGAGACCTTGCCATCTCTTTATTACAAAAATTCGATTCTTATACCATGGAACCTGTTCCTCGAAAAGATAATCGACCTGTGGACGCAATGGCATGTGTGGCTTCTCTTGTAACCTTATAGGACCCTGTGGTTGATCTTAAATTTGTTATTCACAACCTTATTTCTCCAGCTATTGTAGACGATTCTAGCTTGGTAACATGTTGTGACTTTGTAGATTCAGATGAATGGTATTCGCATATCATAAGATATTTGACCGATGGTACCTTTCCTGATTCCGCCAATAGGAACACTAGGGCTAGAATCCGCAAGCTGTCTGCTAGGTATATCATCCTTTCTAATGTCCTTTACCGAAGGGGTTATGATGGCCTTCTCCTTCGCTGTCTTAACAAATTGGAAATCCCCGTTGCTCTTGAAGAGGCGCATTCAGGTGCCTGTGGGGGGCATTTTGGAGGCAAATCCTTGGTTCAAAGATTACTTCATACGGGATACTATTGGCAAACTATGCAGAAGGATTCTTTTTCATTTGTTAAGAAATGTCATCAATGTCAACAACATAATAATCTGATTCATGCTCCTACCCAAGAACTTCATTCTCAAGTAGCTTCTTGGCCTTTCTCCGCATGGGGTTTGGATCTCATTGGTAAAATCTCTCCTCCTTCATCTCAAGGACACACCTTTATTATAACCGCAACAGATTACTTTACGAAGTGGGTAGAAGCTATTCCCCTTCGCTCTACCACTGCTGAAGTGATTTGTCAATTTCTTCTAGAAAACATCATTTCTCGATTTGGGATACCTTCCACTATAATCTCAGATAATGGGAGATCATTTAAGAACAAGGACGTGAAGAAATTCCTCGAGAAGTATCATATCAAACATCAATTTTCTACACCATACTATCCTCAATCAAATGGTCAAGCCGAATCATCCAATAAGATAATTGAACAAATTCTTCATAAAACCGTGAATAAGCATGGTAAGGATTGGAGTAATCAGCTAATCTATGCTCTTTGGGCCTACCGAACGAGTGTACGAATTGCTACAGGAACTACTCCTTATAATCTTGTTTATGGTGCTGACACTATTATGCCTTTAGAGTTAGAGATTCCATCACTTAGGGTTTCTCTCAAGGGTATAGTAGATGACAATTCTTATAGAGAACAACGACTTCAACAGCTTGAGATGCTTGATGAACAGCGTATAAACGCTCTTGAGCATATTCAAGCGTATCATAAAACTCTACAACGAAGCTATAATGATAAGGTTATTCAACGTTCCTTCTCAGTAAGTGACTTAGTCCTTTATGAGAATTAGCGCAATGTGAATGCCTTACCTACAGAAAAGGGAAAATTTAGTCCTAATTGGCTTGGACCATACATCGTTATTGAAGATTATGGATCAGGTGCTTACAAAATAGCGGATGTAGATGGTACGCCTCTTAAAGAACCTATCAATGCTATGCACTTGCGTAGATATTATGCTTAATTATTCATTCCTCTTCTATCTTCTTTTCAATTCTTCAACATTGGGTAATATGTTAGTATCTCCTAATTAGAGAAAAATAGAATTAAATGTCATGGTGTTTAATCTATATTGCTTCATTCTTGACAAGCGTGTCTTCTTACTTCATAGTTTGTCTTGAATTCATTTATGTAAATTGTAAAAGATTTACGTTTCCATTATGCTAGCATATTATACAATGTCTTTATGTGTTAAGTAGAATCGTATCATGTTGTGTTTAAGTTCAAAATTAAATCACATTAGTTATATGATTCTTAGACTTAATGCATATTTCTTCCCTATCATCAATGTAGTACTTGATTAAATATTTTAATTAGGCCACACATGTATCAATTTAATCATGGAGCATTGAGAAATCAATCACATGGAAATTAAATTCTGAACATACATGTACATCTACCAAATGTATTAGATTTAATCAAAACAAAATATACATTGTTTTAAGCATTAAAGATAACACATTTGAGACAAAAGAGAAGCATGTATATATATATATATATATATGTGGATCGTATACAAATATAGGTCACTATACATCCAAAATGTGACCTATCCTACATCATAAAATCATCTCCTATCCCTAGGGCTGGTGGCTGGAGAGTGTCGACTAGATACTCCCTCCTGATCTGGCCGTGCAGGTGGACCCATGGGTGTGTAGCGCGATATAGACCGCGAGTGACTCCGAGAGGAACTCCTACGATCCCTATCCATAAGGATAGCACGATAAGAGGAAGCCTCGGTCTGAGCAGCTGCTAGATCTCGTCGTGCCCGCTGAAGGTCCTCTGGTAGGACTCTCTCTCTCTCCCTCCATATGTCTACCTGTACTCGAAATGGGGAGAACAAGTCCTCATGCTGACCCGCGTTCCCCTGAGGCCTATAAGCAATCTGTGAGGAACTCGGGATTTGTGCCATTGTGGAAATGTCTGTCACTGCTTGCTGAATCAGGGAACGCCACTCCTGCACATTAGCTATAGTAGTAGAATAGATTTTTGTTAGTACCATTCTATATCATCAAAAACATTAATCAATCAATATAAACCTACTATACCTGGGTCTCCCTCACGCCAGTAGGGATCATGATACGGTAGCATCTATGACTGGGATCTACTAGGCTCCCCTTGCTTGACTAATCTGTGCATGATGGGTGTAGGCTGGACGGTACTAGGAGCAGGTCTCCGTATCGCCTCGTGTTCCCCCTTTTGGGGAATAAGAGGAGGATCCAGAGCTATGGTATCATCTCCTGAATGGTGGGGAGCTGCATCTGACCCCTCCTCATCATCTCTATCCTCCTCCTTGTCATCCTCCTCCTCATCCTCATCCTCGTCCGCATCCTTTCCTGCATCCTCCTCATCCTCATCTCTATCCGTGTCCTCATCCTCCTCCTCGGCACTAGGCTGATCTCCTGTGGGTGGATCAGGATCTCCTGCCTCCTCATGACCCTCTCCCTCCTCTGGCTCCTCTGACCTAGATCCCTGGTCCTCATCTCGGTCTCCATGTCTCCATGGGCTGGCATGGCCTGTCGGGTGATCTGGTGGAAAGATAGGCCCTGGGTATGATCTCATAAACCATGAAACATACCTGCGCTATGCTCTAGGCTCTGCAGAGTAATCAGTGACTACATCCTGATCAGATCCCTCTATATCTGTAGTCTCGATGTCATCTATCATCGGTCTCGCTACTGCTCTAGGTCTGGGAAGGACCCGTGAGTGTCGAGTATAGATGGGCACATCGGCTGGAAAACACTGCTCTAGCCCAAACTGCCTCCGTACTCGGTCGAAGTAGAATGGGACTATGATGTGTGAATATCGTCCCTGCAGTAGGCGGTTCCTTTGTAGGCATGCTAACTGTCTCTCCATCCCATCCCATCTGTGCATCCACAGATAGGGTCTCCATATGATCACCTCGGCTGTCAGTCTATCAAAAATCACTCTCCAATATAACAAATCTCCAAATCTCCACTCGCTGGTCAGTGGATAAGCAAACACCCTAGGTCGCTCGCTCGCCGTACTCAGCGGAAAGCCGACCGGCCTGGTGCGTGTGAAGTGCTCAAATACCCACACCTGCAGAAGTGTGCATGTCATCAAGCTGCAACCCTATCCAAACACATACTCCTCAAGGTCGTGATAGAGATGTGCAAGCATACTCCGACCCCAAGCATACACTCTCCTGTGTCTCTCCATCGCTCTGATGCACCATGTGAGACCCCCATGTATATGTGTACCTCGCCCATTAGGGCAGACGGCTAGTGCTATGATGGCGATCATAAGGCGTCTCACAAGGGGCACCTCTCCTGTAGGATATAAGAGCCAGCTGACCATGATGCAACCTCTCATCTTGCTCGACATGACTCTCCCTATGCAATATACCTGCTCTCTCTGATGGTCCTCCATTGACCGATCGGTCGCGTATATAACAGTAGCTCCTCTGATAGGAAGATGAAGTATACGGTACACATCCTCAAGTGTAACCGTCAACTCCCCTACTGGAAGATGAAATGTGCATGTGTCAGGATCCCATCGCTCCATCAATGCCATCAACATCACAGGATGGAACCGAATGGATGGCATGAGGATCGCATACCATAATCCCACGATCGACAATGTGTCTCTCTCTGCCTGAGTCAGCCACAAAATCTGATCTCGCAAACTACGAAGAATATGTCCCGCCGTATGCTCTCTCATGTATGGGAGACCCTGCAACACAAAAACATAACTGTAGTTAGTACTCAATCATCAAAATTACTTATGCAAACTGTTGAACATCGTATACTAACCTTGAAGCCCCTCGCCGAGCCCTGATTGGGACCATGGCGCCCTGTCAGGGACCATGGTGCCCTGATTGGGACCATGGCGCCCTGTTAGGGACCATGGCACCCTGTCAGGGACCATGGCGTCCTGATTGGGACCATGGCGCCCTGTCAGGGACCATGGTGCCCTGAAGGGACCATGGCATCCTGAGGCGACTAGGGCGCCCCACAGGGACCATGGCGCCCTGGGTGGGCCCTGAATTAGACTTTAGGGCCCGCAAACGATCACAGAAAGTCAAAATGCGAAAAATCAAAAGTCAACGCTCAGTCAACTCACCTCGTCTAGTGGCTCGTCGTCGATCACGACCTGGCACAGGATCTCAATCCTCGTGGGACGCTCCGGTCATCATGAAGGCATGATGATGGCTATGTGGGCTCCGCTGCAATGAATAGTATTCTGAAATCAACAATGTGACAAATGAAAATGTCACTTTCAAGGTATATACTTTCATTTCTTTATCTTTACTTTCGAAACCCTAATTTTCCTTTATCACTTATTTCATCATAACTTGAGTTTGGGAGATGCGATTTTCGAGCCGTTTGTTGCGTAGGAATCATATTTTCATGCCCCTACTCTCGGGATGTTCCAATAAGTGCTTTGATGAAGCCTATTTAGTGAACGTCCCTTATCAATACTCTCTTACACAATTTGTCATCAGTAAACATGCTACCCTGTTTCACCTCCCTAATAAGCAAGTCAAAACAGGGGGGGCATATAGCTACTCACAAATTTCATCACTTTCCTTAGTAAGCATTAGGAGATTTTGTGATCTAACGTGTGTTTTGTAGGGTGCGGTTCCTAACTGTGTACTGCAGATACCGCTGGGGGCTTCGTCCGACAACTTATGGATATATCCTTTTTCAAATGATGTTTACTTTTCTGTACTTTAGCTTGCATATGCACGTAGTACTCATATGACCGCTAAAGTGGGGGCTAAATGTAGCATCGTAAATTGTATGCACTTGCTAGGGTGGTACAATTTCACACCTAGTTTAGCACCCGCCTTAGTGCATTTTATATTTTGCATTGCATTTCTCCTTTAGCACTTAATTAATCAAATTAATTAGGTCTAAGGTCCTATTTCATCATCCTCTACATCATAAAGTTGGGCCCTTTCGTAAAAGCGTTTCCTTTTCATTTTATTCCTCCAATACATCACTCAATCAAAAACCCTAATTAAGTCCTATTTTGAGCTTGGGGGCTTGGTTTTGGGGGTCAAAACATCTCGAAATCACCTGTAACTTCGGGATTCTCTCTAAAATCATCATATCCGACGGCCCTGAAAATTTGGTGAAAAGTTGTCGGGACTGTGGCGCCCGAAGTGCACATGGTGCCGGACATTTTTCTCAAAATTTTAGGAGCATAATCCAATCACAAAATAAAGCTTAACCCCAAGAAATTGGTAGGAAATTCAATCTCTAGGTCAGCCAAAAGATGAAATTATGATCTAGGGTTTCCTACATAAGAGCTCTCTTTCTTCATTTGAAGGGATCCGATTTTGGTTTTCAGGAACTTCATATGCAGCGAAAGAGAAGATCTTTGAAGACTTCAACAATATTCAACATCCCTCTATCAAGAATTTATCAATTTCATTCATCCATTTAGGGCTTGGAAGACATTGAAGAACAATAGGAGATTACCGACTGAAGATTGGCTTGTACTCCTCCCTCGAGGGTTGGGTATGATTTCATGTTGTTTTCATGTCTTTGCATAAGCTTCAATATATCCTTTATTCATGCTTTAGATCACTTTGCATCTTGATTTAGAGCATTTACCTTATCATTTACAAGCAATTAGGGTTTACTTTCTAGGTTGCTCTAGTTTGCTTTCTTGCATTTTAGGACCTTGCACACACACTAGGTCTGCACACACAATACATTTTACAAAACAACTTGGCTATTCATGGAGGTGGAAATCATCGAAGCTGGGGTTTGACTAAGGCAAAACCCTATATAGCCGCCCATACCATTTTCAGATATAAGTGCAGGTTTTGGGACTCGGACGATGCCGCAGGTGATAGATCCGGGAAGAGTAGGTCGAGACAGCACTCCACATCAAACTGCAGAGAAAAAGACCTGGACAGGAGCGCTGGGCACCCTGGTCCTACCAGGATAGGGGCGCTGGGTGCCCTGGTCCCTGGGATAGAGGCGCTGGGTGCCCTGGTCCTCCTGACAAACAGTGTTTTTCGACATTTCCGGCAGTTTTTTAGAGTGCAAAACAGCAGTTTCAGGTGCAGTTTTCGGGACAGAATTAGGACAGTGGCACCCGCGCCCCCGTCCCGAACATTTTCAATTAGATTTTGACTCCGGGTACGCATCTGCATTCTCATTTTGTCCTTGTGTTTACAGCCGTTCATTGTTTAATCTCAATTCTGCAATCTTGTTATTAGTTCATACTTGCATTTTGGGATTAGGGTTTGAACTTGCATCATTTGATCTTCCAATTTCAACAAAGGAATAGAAATCCTAATAGGTAGCCCATGACTCTCTCTTTCACAAGAAGAAGTAGCCAATTGTGTGATACCTCTAGGCTCTTTCGTATTCCGTAATGTGTGTCAAAAGGTAGGATTAGGGCATGTTAACCTAGTCTCGCTTTTTCCCCTACACAGATACACTCAAGCAGGTCCTCTAGGAAAGACTAGGATAGATCAAGGCACTTTGTGATGAACAGTGAGTACCAAGATAGAGTACTTTGTGATGAACAGGGAGTACTTAAAGTATAAGCAACACTTTGTGATGAACAGGGAGTGCAAAACACGTAGGACTTTGTGATGAACAGGGAGTACCACTAAGATAGAAGCAACACTTTGTGATGAACAGGGAGTGTCACTGGGATGGATAGAAACACTTTGTGATGAGCAGGGAGTGTCACTAGGATAGAATGCCATATGCATTTAGATAAAAAAGTATCATTTTGTGATGAACAGTGAATGCCACTATGACTGACATGATTAATTTGCTTGACTGCAGGAGTATTTGCCGATGTTAGAGTCATGGGAGAGATTCCCGTAGACACAGAGATTGCAATCAGAGTTGACACTTGAGGACCGAGTAGCAATTGAGACATGTTCTGTATGTGCCTGAGTTTCAGGCGAACATGGGTTTGCTAACTACACTGGCGGAGAGGTGGCACTCCGAGACATGTACTTTTCATTTCTTGATGGGTGAGATGACAGTCACCCTAGAGGATGTATACAGGATTCTACGGATATCGATCAATGGGGAGATGATTCCGTACGATCGAGATGGAGATAGGGAGGCCTTGAGATGAGTGTTCTAGGTCCCGAGATTGGAGATGAGGGCCGGGCATGTGGCTTGGGACACTATGATTGCTACAGGATTGGCGCTGCCAACAGTGATAGGAGGAGTGATCAGTGGGTTCCTGTGTCCTGATAGAGCAACATGGGGGTTGGCTATCGGATAGGGAGGTGCATTGGAGACACTGGTGACACAACACACCAGATATGCCTGGGGACCGTGTGTGTTGGCACACCTCTATTATTAGCTGCATCAGTTTGTGTACCACAGGTCAGTGGGATTGGGCTGCGGAGTCACATTGTTACAGGTGTGGGCCTATGAGCATCTGTCAGTGACGAGACCTATACATTTCAGGGGTAGAGGTCACGGATGTAGTTTCGTGCACTTGTATGATATGATCACTTCGCAGCCACGGATTGGCAGGTTAGAACACTGACGACGAGTGATAGATGATATTGATGTGGTCATATGGAGGCCATACCTGGGATGCAAGGAGTGGGAGGATGATGTGGTACAGCTACCCTACACCTTCCAGAGTAGGTACCTGATTGGGCAGACGCCCTATGTACTAGAGAGACAGCCTATAGATAGGGTTAGCAGGTAGTTTGGTAGGATCTAGAGGATGCCACGGGGCTCAGGCATGTATGCGCATACAGTCAGGGATTAGATGCAGTTTGGACCCTTGTTATCATATGATCAAGCTGTGATGCAGCTAGTAGAGATGGTGCCCCTACCCTGGGACATGTGGCCAGAGATTGAGGATGTCGGCATGGATGTCGAGTATACAGCCTATTGGGTCGAGCATCCATTCCCATGCCTAATGGATCCAGGAGAGTTATTTGAGGGAGATGGTGGTGGGGATGATGATGATGATGGAGCTGATGGGGGCAGAGGCCGACGGAGGAGGAGGGTTGCACCATGGAGGGAGGGGGGAGAGGAGAGGCAGGCTCGGGTGGTGAGAGGTCGCGGTAGATTGCCGCTATAGGTGCCAGCAGCACAAGGTCCTAGATAGGTGTAGGTATAGGGACAAGGACAGGGACAGGTACAGGGATAGGTACCAGTATAGGTATAGACACAGGGGCAAGGGGAGCCATAGGCAGAGCCATAGGGGGCTGAGGCAAAGGAGGATGAGCTGACTGAGCTGAGGGAGATCTGTCAGGGAAAAGCAGATGAGATCTAGGACCTAGAGAGGGAGAGGGATAGGCTCAAGAGGTGGCTCAGAGATACTGAGCGGGAGCGAGATCAAGCCATTCAGCGCTACACAGAGGCTGAGACAGCACTGAGGGCTAGGAGACATGCAGCAGAGGACACAGGGGCCAGATATGCCTATGTCTGCGAGCCGGGGAGGAGATTTCCTACTGGTAGGATCTCTATTATGGTGCAGTGCCAGCTGATCAGCGGGCGAGGAGCTTCCATAGACCATCGCGGACAACGATAGCTACGGGAGTGAGCCGGAGGAGACATGCATCTAGTGGTGGGGTTATGGGTCCTCCACCACCACCAAATAGAGGGGACAGGAAGGATGATCCTGGGGCAGGTCCTTCGGGGGCTCAGATTCCGTCGAGGCTAGGCGCCTCCAAGGGAGGGAGTTCATCATAGCCTTAGAGGGCTCCCTATGTATCAGTATTGTAGCATTTTTGTATGATGATGTAGACACCTTCGGGTGATTGTAGCCATATGATTTTTATAGCGTCGTAAATTGTACGCACTTGCTAGGGTGGTACAATTTCACACTAGTTTAGCACCCGCCTTGGTGCATTTTACATTTTGCATTGCATTTCTTCTTTAGCACTTAATTAATCAAATTAATTAGGTCTAAGGTCCTATTTCATCATCCTCCACATCATAAAGTTGGGCCCTTTTGTTAAAGTGTGCCCTTTTCATTTTATTCCTCCAATACATCATTCAATCAAAAACCCTAATTAGGTCCTATTTTGAACTTGGGGGTTTGGTTTCGGGGGTCAAAACATCTTGAAATCACCTGTAACTTCGGGATTCTCTCTAAAATCATCATATCCGACGACCCTGAAAATTTGGTGAAAAGTTGTCAGGACCATGGTGCCCGGAGTGCACATGGTCCCGGACATTTTTCTCAAAATTTTAGGAGCACAATCCAATCATAAAATAAAGCTTAACCCCAAGAAATTGGTGGGAGATTCAATCTCTAGGTTGGCCAAAAGACGAAATTACGACCTAGGGTTTCATACATAAGAGCTCTCTTTCTTCATTTGAAAGGATCCGAATTTTGGTTTTCAGGAACCTCATATGCAGCGAAAGAGCAGATCTTTGAAGACTTCAACAACATTCAACATATCCATCTATCAAGCATTGATCAATTTCATTCATCCATTTAGGGCTTGGAAGACATTGAAGAGCAATAGGAGATTACTGACTGAAGATTGGCTTGTACCCCTCCCTTGGGATTGGGTATGATTTCATGTTGTTTTCATGTCTTTGCATAAGCTTCAATATATCACTTTTTCATGCTTTAGATCACTTTGCATCTTGATTTAGAGCATTTACATTGTCATTTACAAGCAATTAGGGTTTACTTTCTAGGTTGCTTTAGTTTGCTTACTTGTATTTTAGGATCTTGCATACACACAAGGTCTGCACACACAATACTTTTTACAATACAACTTGGCTATTCGTGGAGGTGGAAATCACCAAAGCAGGGGTTTGACTAAGGCAAAACCCTATATAGCCGCCCACCATACCCTTTTCAGATATAAGTACAGGTTTCGGGACTCGGACGACGCCGCAGGTTGCAGATCCGGGAAAAGCGGGTCGAGACAGCACTCCACACCAAGTTGCAGAGCAAAAGACCAGGACAGGGGTGTGGGGCACCCTAGTCCTACCAGGACAGGGGTGCTGGGTGCCCTAGTTCTTAGGATAGAGGTGCTGGGTGCCCTGGTCCTCCTGACAGATAGCAATTTTTGATATTTCTGACAGCTTTTCGGAGTGCAAAACAACAGTTTCAGGTGCAGTTTCCGAGACAGAATAAAGACAGTGGCACCCGCGCCCCTGTCTCGAACATTTTCACTCAGATTTTGACTCTAGGTATGCATCTGCATTCTTGTTTTGTCCTTGTGTTTACAGTTGTTCATTGTTTAATCTCAATTCTGCAATCTTGTTATTAGTTCATACTTGCATTTTGGGATTAGGACTTGAACTTGCATCATTTTATCTTTCAATTACAACAAAGGAATAGGAATCCTAATAGGTAGCCCATGGCTCTCTCTTTCACAAAAAGAAGTAGCCAATTGTGTGATACGTCTAGACTCTTTTGTATTCCGTAATGTGTGTCAAAAGGTAGGATTAAGGCATGTTAACCTAGTCTCGCTTTTTCCCCTACACAATTTTGACATCATTGTATCATGACACTTTATATATATATATATATATATATATATATATATATATGAGATGATTCATCTTTGCGGCAGCTATATGCATGTGTACCTATGTGATGAGATGTTCTTATGATGTTTGTTTATGATATGGATGCAAATATGTATATAATGCAATGTAATATTTTTGTACTTTTATGTTTTGAATATGTTATGCATGATGCAAATGTGAATGTATATAATGCAGATGAATATGAAAATGCAAATGTAAATTGTGCTAACAGGTGTTGTGTGCAGGATGTGATGTAGTTGTGATATCTATATGTATGTATGAAATGCTTATATGTGGCAATGCAGGTACAACTACATGAAATGCAAATGTTTTTGGTGTGTCATTATACTCAGTTGTGTGATAGCAAGCTACACGGACTTGAGAAGGAAAATGGAAGTCAATCAAGAAAGGGGGATGAAAGACAGAAGATATGGAAGTGAAAGAGCTTCTTGTGCTTTATCATCATTGAGCTTTATTATGGCAAGTAGGTTATGACAATCGAGGCATATGTTCGACCCAAAAAGTCATTGTACCTATTTGCATGGAGATAAGACAGTTACAAACAAGGAATGCCCCAGTTCACACTAGACTCACAGTGTCCTCATATCCCTGGACAAGTCATAGCATTACTAAGAGACAATCCACAAACAACAAATATAAATAGGTGACGATACCCCATCCTTGCTTTTCTAGTCAAAGACATCCTGGAGATAGAATCTCTAGTCAAATACATCCCAGAAAAGCTAAAAGACATGTCATCAAAAGATAAAAAATCAAAAGAAAACCAAAACTTGACACCAACATCCACTGTAGTCCTCACATCGAGTGTCTCTTGTCACTTATATAAGTCTTATTTGATTGTGGTCACAATGTTTACTTTCACAAAAAGGATAGGTAGCACTGAACCATATGTTGTCTGAGTCTGTTGAAAGATTTGATTTTGTTGAAGCCCATTTTTGCTGCTGTGTCTCATCTGAAACTGACTGAATCCATGAAACTGATACTTTATTGCAGAGAATATGAAACTTTATTACGGATCTGTGATGCAAATGCTGCTTTATTGAGGATTGTGCATGGATAGACTGAAGGAAGCTGGAAGAAACTGTACTCCTCAAAACATGTGATGTTCTCAGTTCCACACGCATCACTAGACGTAGGATTTGCCTTAGCCACAGATAGGATCTGATTTATTATGAATGGAAAGGGAGGTTTATTATGAATGGCTAACCAATCTTGGGTAGATCAATGACAAGCCATGATGGGAATGGGTAAGTTTATTATGGATGAATAGGTTGTGAGTGTGTGCAAAGTGAAGTGATGAAAGAGAATCCTGAAGGAGGGAGGAGCAATGTCTCTACACATGGCCCTGGTGACCCAATTTTCACCATGGTACTTTCCCAGGGCACCACCGAAGTGGTTTTCACCATTGGACGAATTTATCTCTCTTTACTTTTTTCTTTTTTTTTTTTTTTTCAATGTTTTTTTGTTGTCACAAGGTGCTTGTTTGCTAGGTTTTCACCGAGTAACGATTTTTTTGCTTTATAATTTTTTTGTATTTTTGAATTTTTTTGATTTTTTTGTATTTTTGAATTAGGATACTCTGAAGAGCTATGTGTAGAACCTGCAAAGGTGCATGCTGTTGATAAGATCCTCCAAAGGTTCACCTTCTGTAGTTGAGAGCTAATATGCCCCAGATCCATATGCTGTTGTAATGATGTAAGGACCAAGCCAATTTGGTTCGAACTTGCCCTTTTTCTCTCTGTCTTGCTAATTCTTGGGGTTTTCTCTGAGAACTAAGTCACCTACCTCAAATGTACGAGGGTTGACCTTGTGATTGTAGCTGCGACTCGTTTGTTGTTTGTAAGCCTTGAGATGATTAAAAGCAGTTTGTCTCCATTCATCTGGTAGTTCAAATTCTTGTAAGCGAGAGACCCTATAGTCTTCATCATTGATGATGTTTTGCAAAGAGACCCGTAAAGAGGGTAACTCAACCTCAATAGGCAAGATGGCTTCAGTGCCATAGACAAGTGAATAGGGTGTAGCTCCTGTAGGTGTGCGGACACTTGTGCGATAGGCCCAAAGTGCAGGATTAAGTTGGATATGCCAATTATGGCCAGCGTCGTTGACTTTCTTCTTAAGGATTTTAAGGATTGTCTTATTAGATGCCTCAGCTTGACCATTACCTTGGGAGTAATATGGCATGGAGAAACGATGGGAAATGTGGAAGTAGTCACAGAGTTCATGAACATCCTAATTTTTGAAGGGACGCCCATTATCAGTGATAATGGAAACAAGAATAGCGTATCGACAAATGATATAGTTGAGGATGAACGTAGCAATCTGTTTTCCAGTGACTTATGTGAGAGGCACAGCTTCAATCCATTTTGTGAAATACTCTGTGGCAGTGATAATGAATTTATGACCATTGGAAGAAGGAGGGTGAATCTTGCCTATGAGATCGAGTCCCCACTGACAAAAGGGCCAAGGAGACGCAATTGGTTGTAGTTCTTGTGCCAGCGCATGTATGAGGTCTCCATGAATTTGACAATGCTTACATTTCTTGACAAACTGATATGAGTCTTTTTCCATATTGGGCCAGTAATATCCAGTCCTAATGAGTTTCTTGGCTAAGGTAGGACCACTAGCATGTGGACCACATATCCCTTCATGTACTTCACGTAACACAATCTGAGCTTCATCACTTTCTAAAAATCTAAGAAGAGTTCCATCTAGACCTCATCGGTATAGGATATCAGCTAAAATGACATATCGAGAGGATTGGCGAATGAAAGTGCGACGTTGGTTATTTGATAGATCAGGAGGTAGGGTATTGTCACAAAGGTATGTGAAAATGGAACCATATAACTGGGATTCGGGACCGACAACACATATCTTCTGAGTAGGAATGATCTCATATGAAGGAACCAAAAGGTTATCCACCAAGAACTCATAGCGGGTCTCATTTGGAGGTAGATCGATCAGTGAAGCAGTTATAGCCATGGCATCTGCGGTGCGATTCAGCTCTCTTGGTATCTGCTCAAAATCTATCTTTGTGAAGTGTTGTTTCAGGTCATCCACCATTTGTTTGTAAAGAATTAATTTTTCATCTTTTGTTTGGTAATCATCAGTTGCTTGACAGATGACAAGTTGAGAGTCCCCAAAAACACTAAGTTCCTGAATCTTCCACTGAACTGCGATCCGTAGTCCAGTTGTTAATGCCTCATATTCTGCTATATTGTTAGTGCAACGAAATGATAAGCGGTATGATTTTGGTATAGAATCCCCTTGAGGAGTTATAAAGAGGATGCGAGCTCCTGTCCCATGCTGTGTGTATGAGCCATCGAAGTACAGTTGCCATGGCTTTGCATGTGACATTGTTAAAATAGATTCATCTGGAAACTCTAAACTTAGAGGAACATCATCAATTGTGGGAGCATCTGCTAATTGATCTACAATGGCTTGTCCTTTTATTACTTTTCTATCCACATACTCGATGTCGAATTCACTCAGGATCATTACCCATTTGGCTAGTCGCCTAGTAAGTGTTGCTTTATTGAGAAGGTATTTCAACGGATCTATCTTTGCCACCAACTTAGTCTTATGAGTGAGCATGTAATGTCGTAATTTCTGTGAAGCAAAGACCACGACGAGACATGCACGCTCGATTGATGTGTAGTTTAGCTCATATCCCACCAATGTGCGACTGATATAGTATACTGCTTTTTCCTTGCCCTCAGCAATTTGTTGCGCTAAGAGTGCCCCCAGTGCTGTTGGAGTAGCCGATATGTATAGTAATAGAGGCCGCTCTGGAACTGGTGGCATCAAAACTGACGGATTCAAAAGATAATCTTTGAGTGTCTGGAAAGCCTGTTGACAGTTATCATCCCATTTGAATTTGATGTTTTTATGTAGTAGGTGCTGAAAAGGATTACACTTATCTGCAAGTTGCACTATGAATCTTCGTATAGACTGAAGTCTGCCTTGTAAGGATCGAAGCTGATTGATATTTCTAGGTTGTGGCATGTCCAAGATGGCCTTGACTTTTGCTGGATCAACTTCAATTCCTTGTTTGGACACAATGAATCCTAGGAGCTTCCTAGAGGTTACTCCAAAGACACATTTCTTGGGGTTTAATCTTACTTTGTACTTTTCCAACCGATCAAAGACAACTGAAAGTATGTCCAAATGTGTATCTCTGTCTATTGATTTACCCAAGAGGTCGTCGACATAATCTTCCATAGTTATGTGCATGAGATCATGAAAGATAGTAGTCATGGCTCTTTGATATGTAGCACATGCATATTTTAGCCCAAAGGGCATGACATTCCAGCAGAAAGTTCCCCAAGGACAAGTGAATGATGTTTTGTGTTGATCCTCGGGTGCGATCCTTACTTGATTATAACCAGAAAATCCATCCATCAATGATAACATTTCATGACCTGCTGTGAGATCAACAATCAAGTCAATATTTGGTAATGGGAAGTCATCATTTGGACAAGCTTTGTTGATGTTTCTAAAATCTGTACATATTCTGATGCTGCGATCCAGTTTACTGACAGGTACTAAATTGGATATACGTTCAGAATAGTCAATTGGGCGTATGAATCCGACATCCAATAATTTCTCAAGTTCTGCTTTGACTAGTAATGCCACTTGTGGATGCATTTTTCTTAATTTCTGTTTCACTGGCTTTGCCCCCGGTTTGACTATCAAATGATGCATTACCAGATCTGGATCTAATCCAGGCATATCAGCGTATGACCATGCAAAGTTGATTTGTCGTTCTTTGAAGAAACTTATGAATTTTGACCTTTCGGACTCTGTCAACGATTGAGCTAGGAATATGTTGTGTGGAACCTCTTTTGTACCAATGTTTGTTTTGATAGTCTCCTCTACCAACATGGATGACTTTTCCTCATATGATGCTGGGAGAATGTCGAGCCTTCCATCTTTGGGAGCCTCAGAGAGGTTTTCACCCTCAGATACATCCTTTCTTTTTACTTTTTTGGGGTCAGACAGCACCACAGTGTGGTTTTCTCCATAAGACCCTTGGTTTGTTTTTATTTTTGCATTTTTGTGACTGGAAGGTCTGACACCCTCACCAAAATATGCCACGCTGTTGAGTTCTATAGTGTATCCCGCTTTATGGTCCCCTGGGGAAGATCATCTCGTATGCCAAGATAGTCAATAATAGCTTCATCATTTTGGAATGTGTCAAACTGTGCTGGTCCGTCATGATCCCAGTCAATGAGTTGGTGGTGGACAAGGGGAAGGCCTTCAATGTCTTCAAAGTTAGCAGGGCTAAGAGTGAAGATACAGTTATATTCGGGTATGTCAAGGTAATTATCGAGGTCATCGATGGCAATCTCCTCATCAGTCTCGATCACGAGAAAATCCAAATTATCATCACTAGTAGCACATTCTGGGACAGGTGTTCTCATCCTATGTGATTTCAACCTAGAACCTTGAGACAAGGACTGTGTGGACTCCTCAGGGGTTGTTCCTTGACCAAATCTAAACTTTTTATAAAATTCCTCTTCTTCTGTGGGTTCGTCTGGCTCTCTGAATGTCTCGGTGAGCTCATAGTCACTGGAGGATTTATCTGAACCCCATTCCCATTCATTGGAGTCTGTGGAATAGCGATCCTCTTGTTGAATTTTGGCAGCTTTGATTTGTAAGGCTTCTTCTGTCCTTTGAGTGTGGACCTTGGAAGTCAGGAAACCAAGTCCCTTCGAGCGTTCCCTTTTGAATGTCAATTCAGGTTGTAAAGGTTCAATGATGCCTTCCTTTTGTAACCCAAGAGGGATTTTTCCATCATACCCAAATTTTTGTAGAATCTTAAAGCCTTTGCCATATTTCTCACATGGTAGATTGATGTGATCTTGTGTGTCATTTTCAATGTCTTTGTAGAGAATTTTGTATAAGTCTTCCTCTTAAATTTCACCCCATCTTTGAAAGGTAGTAGGATCCCATTTGAGTACCACGATGGATATTTTCTTGTTAGGATGTGGTCTTCCATATTCTTTTGGGGAACTCATGACTTGTTGCAAGTACATGGTCTGATTTAAAGTATATTCTCCCATGCCTTTGTCTTGAAATTTGCTTTTAAGCTCACCTTTCTTTGATGTCAAAGGTTTTAATGACTCAGGATCAATGTATGCCAAAGAAGGAACAACTTCACGATGACTAGGAATGATGGTATCAGTTTGTGATCTCAGGTTATCGTAGTATATAAAGGAATTAGGATCATCATTAACTATTACTTCCACTCCATTGTGGGGAAACTTAATGCATTGGTGATATGTCGATGGGACTGCCCTCATTTCATGAATCCAAGGTCATCCTAGCAATATATTATAAGTGAGATCTAGATCCAGGACTTGACAAACCACATCCTTCGTAACTGGCCCAACTCTGAGAGGCAAGGTGACTATGCCCTTGGACTAATGTTCTTCATCATCATATGCCTTGATGGTGATTTGATTTGTAGAATTGACAGCTTTATCAGAGTATCCCAATTGTTTAATTGTGCTCAATGTACAAATGTTTAGACCAGCTCCTCCATCTATCGGGACTCATTTTATTTGATGTTTGTGTATGAACGCTTCAACATGTAGTGGTGCATTATGTGGCTGACCTACAGAGGCATCATCAGCTTTTGTGAATGTAAGGGAATGTGGAATGGAAAGGTATCCCACCATGGCTTGAAACAGGTCCACGTTCAGATTAGTAGGAATGGTGGTGTCTCTCAAGATTTTGTCGAGAATAGCTTTATGAGCAGGGGATATGCGTAAGAGCTCAAGAATGGAGATGAGCGCAAGTGTCCTCCCTAATTGTTCTACAAGGTCATACTCCGGTTTGGTTGATGAAGAAGTGGTGTTTTTAGTTGAAGCACCTGGCAAAGTAATTTTACCTTGATGGGTTGTAACATGACATTTAGAGGTAGGTTCGAAAGAAGATCCAACACCTTTTAGGACAATCTTGGGTCTCTGGGTAGAATTCTTAGGGTTTTTGTCCTTGATGATAATAGTAGAGGCATAATTGTCCATCGAGATGTGATTGATGGTTGAATCATAGTTGTAAGATGCTTTGGTATAGTTGGTTTGATCATTTGTGGCTTTAGCTTTTCCCTTGTCATGCTTTGGGAATGGTTCCTTAAACATCTCATGTTCTTGATTAGATGAGTGTCCCTCAATCTCAATGTCACCTCTATCAATGAGATCTTGTACGATGTTCTTTAGTCGATGACAATTTCTTGTCTTATGACCTTTGCTCTTATGAAATTCACAATATTCGTCATCATTCCACCAATTTGGTTTAACCTTTGGTTCATATGGAGGAAAATCAGGAACTATGATTACCTTGTTTGCCACTAGCTTTTTGAAAACTGACTCAATTGGTTCTCCCAATGGGGTGTACTTCCTTCGTGATCTGGAAGTTGTTTGAGTATTCACTTGATTGTTTGTAGAACTTGATCCTGAAAAGATGGCTTTGGGTCGCACTATATTGGCATCAACAACACCATCATTGACTGTGTTCTTGTTTTTATTCCAAAATCTTGGCTTGTCTTTTCCTTTAAAGTCATCTTTGTTTTCCTTAAATATCTTAATGACTCCTTGCTGAATTAGGACTTTTTCTGTTGCTAGGCCTTTTTCAATGACGTCCTTGAAGGTGGACAAACAAGCTTTCCTTAGATCATACCCAATGTCTTTGTTAACGTTTTGTGTGAAC
This sequence comes from Cryptomeria japonica, assembly GCF_030272615.1. Lineage (NCBI taxonomy): Eukaryota > Viridiplantae > Streptophyta > Pinopsida > Cupressales > Cupressaceae > Cryptomeria > Cryptomeria japonica. The sequence goes on from NC_081412.1 coordinate 717,720,681, forward strand.
ATCTCTACCATTTGTTTTTGTGGAATTTCACAAGAGCATCTACTAGCTAGATTCCTCCATCTTTGTAAAAAAGATGCAAAAGACTCTCCCTCTTTTTTCTTGGTGTTGCACAAAGTAGTGACTGATATGTCTGTCTCTATATTGTAGGAGAAATGTTGAATAAATACCACTGCTAAGTCACCCCATGACTTAATACCAGGTGGGAGTTGGGAGAACCATTCCATAGCTTGATCACCTAAGCTTTGTGGGAATAATCTCATCAAGTATGTCTCTTCTGCTGCTACCTCAATGCAAGCTGTGAAAAACTGTCTTATGTGTGCCTTAGGATCCCCTTTTCCTCTATACTTATCAAATTTAGGCATCACAAAGTGTGTAGGAAATGGAGGCATTGGAATGCTTTTGTCAAATGGATAAGGACATATGTCTCTCATTGTGTAGGTTGGCTTCGGTGCATTTATGTCCTCCATTTTCTTTTGTAAGTCCCTAATTTGTTGCTCCAAATTGCTCTTAGGTGGAGATCAACATCTTGAACCATACCCCATGTTTGAGGCACCAGTTGGAGGAGGAGCATGTTGCATATATGGATGATATTGATCATACACATGTTCATATGGAGGAGGTCTATAGTGATGCTGTGTATATGGAGCACTTGGTATAGATTCATGTTGAGGAATACCATTTCTATTTTGTGCATGTATACCATACTCTACAGGCATGTCATGTTCTACTATGTTGCCCCCAAATTTGACGCGGGGTTTCCTTGTGTCCAAATTTTGAGCATGCCTTTGAATATCTAATTGCTTTGGTGGTTGATCCTTAGCTTGGGTATGTGATTGAGCATATCTTTCAGCATAAGACTTCCACAATGGTCTGCAAAGGTAAGTATCATATGCTTGACCATGTGTATGTGGGACCTTTGGTTTTTGAAGCAAAGATGATGGTGATTCAGGTACCATATATGGTCCTCTATTTCCTCCACTATTAGGCCTTCTTTGATGCATGTTGGAGTGAGTTTGTGGCAAAGGTCGATTTTAAATTATTTGAGACATATCAAAATCATGAGGTATCTTGGCTCCACTTTGTGCCATCATTTGTAAGAAATATTGTCTATCCCTCCTCATTATTTCCTCAACCAACCGATTGAAATGAGGATTCATGATGGATTCTTCCACATCTGCTGAATGTACTGAAAAGTTGTCCATATTGTCATTGTGTGTATCATTGTTGTTTGTAGTGTCCGTGTTCTCAACATTTGGAATGTTTCTATAGACATCCATGTCAGGTAATGTAGTATGATCAGTATTGAAAAAGACATCATTGTCATACTCATAAACACTCATGTTTGCGGACTCTTGAGCCTCTTTAGTTTCTCTCCTAGATTTTTGAAGATGGGTTTCAACCATGAACTAGGTATTGACCAAGATGTGTGAGACTAGATGAAAATGGAAAAAATATGGAAGACCAAGAGTTGGATGGAATGTAAATGAATCTGAGGTGTACTTGCAATGTCCAAAGTGTAAGACCAAGTATGTATGTAGTAGAGTAGGTGTGACTTCCAAAGAGAGGATAGTTTCTCTTGATGAGGTAAGTTGACCTTGACTCTAAGTAAGACCAAATGAGACCCAAAGGTAAGAAACCTTGATGAGGGACCACTTAGCAAAGTATTATTGTATGTACTGTGTTGACAAAGTATGATGAGGACAGGCAAGTGACCTTTTGACTCAAGTTTAGACAATTGTGAATGTAAAGGGAGATGTGAAGCAATGATGGACTGTGTGAGACCCAAAGATAGGTTGAATGCTAAATGAAACCTAGAGAAACAACCTAAGAAGCTCAAGAATTCTGAAACTGACTGTGTTTGTTGGCTGGATTGTAAAATTTTTGCAATTCTGAACACAGATGTTCTTGTATACTTCACAAATGCAATTTCCTGACACAGACGTGTCTCTGTTCAACACAGACGTGTTTCTAAGATTTTGATGAATGCACTATTGATTCTGGGGCATAGACGTGTTTCTGCCCTTCACAGATGTGGTTAGACAACACAGACACTATTATGATAGACATAGATGCGTTTCTGCAAAATTTGTGCAATTTTTTCCAATCTGTGTGTTAGGGTTTCAATCAAATCCGAAGCAAATATGAAGTAAAAATTATATGCAGATTTAAATACAAAAGATAAAGAAATAAAACAGGACACAGATAACACAAAGATTTAACGTGGTTCACCCAGAATGGGTTACGTCCACCATATACAGCTGTCCAATCTTTCTTATTATCCAGCAAAAATAGTACATCAACCTTACAATGCCTTAAGCATCCCAGCCGCTTATAACATGTGTTTTTAGGGCAACAAACAAAGTCAGCCTTTTTAGGGTTTTATTACAATGTCGGTTTTCATCAATGAAAAACGGCAAAAAATTTTTTTTCTCGGGGGCTGCCGCCCCCAAACCCCTGCCCAGGGCCCAACCCGGACTCAGACCCCGGTGAGGATACGTGCTGAGTGTATAGTACTTTCCTGATCAGTCGCCACATTTCAACAATCTCCCACTTGGAGACTGATCAGGCTCCACACCGAACAATCTCCCACATGGAGACTGATACTACACGACACGACTGTACATGCAACATCTGCTGGATAAAACACTAGGACTTGACTAGTATAAATTCTACAATTATCAATCAAGAAGACCAATAGAAACTGATGAAGAAATCAGCTTCTCCTATGGAACTACCTTTGTGAACATATCGGCAGGATTCCCACTTGTGTGAATCTTCTAAAGCCGTAACTGACCCTCCTCCAAAACAGTCTGAATGAAGTGGTACCTAAGCTGAATGTGCTTTGTCCTTGAATGAAAAGCAGAGTTCTTCACAAGATGAATGACACTCTGGCTATCAGTATACAATGGGCTATCCTCTTGTGTCTGACCCAATTCCTTCAGAAAACATTGCAACCAAATCATCTCTTTGCTGGCTTCTGTAGCAGCAACATACTCAGCTTCAGTGGTTGAAAGTGCAACAACCTTTTGTAGCCTAGAAATCCAACTGACTGCAGTTCCCCCTATAGTAAAAACATACCCTGTAGTACTCCTCCATGAATCAATATCACCCGCTAGATCAGAGTCAACAAATCCACTTAGAGCAGCATTAGATCCTTTGAAACATAATGCCTTCGTAGTAGTTCCTTTCAAATACCGAAGAATCCATTTCACAACATTCCAATGTTCCATACCCGGATTACTCATAAACCTGCTCACAACTCCCACTGCATGTGCAATATCTGGCCTTGTGCATACCATTGCATACATCAGACTGCCAACAGCTGATGAATACGGGATGTTAGACATTTTATTAACCTCTTCCTGTGCCTTTGGGCACATCTCCTTAGTCAATTTGAAATGACTAGCCAAAGGTGTACTAACTGCTTTTGCATCCTGCATGTTAAATCTTTTCAACACCTTCTTTATATACTCACTTTGGGACAAATTCAAGGTTCTATTTTTCCTGTCCTGTGTAATCCTCATACCGAGAATTTGCTTAGCTGCACCCAAATCCTTCATAGAAAATGACCTGGCTAATTTCTATTTAAGATCATTTATATGTTGCATGTTAGACCCAACAACAAGCATGTCATCAACATAAAGCAACAGGATAATATAACTGCCATTATCAAATCTCTTAAAATATACACAATGATCAGAATGGCATCTATGATAACCGTGTTCAGCCATGAAACTATCAAATTTTAAATACCATTGTCGAGGTACTTGCTTTAGGCTATAGAGACTTTTCTTCAACCTGCACACCAAGTTCTCCTTACCTTTGACCTCATATCCCTATGGTTGCAACATGTAAATTTCCTCCTCCAAATCTCTATGGAGAAAAGCTGTTTTGACATCTAATTGTTCAAGATGTAAATCATCTGCAGCCACAAGACTAAGTACAGTTCTAATTGAAGTCATTTTTACAACTGAAGAAAATATTTCATCATAATCTATACCCTTTTTCTGTGCAAAACCTTTTACCACAAGTCTGGCCTTATATCTTTTTTGACCTCCTTCCTCCTCCTTCAACCGATAAACCCATTTGTTAGACAAGGCTCTTTTTTCTGCAGGTAAAGTGACTAAGTCCCAAGTCTTATTTTTCATCAAGGAGTCCATCTCCTCTTTCATGCCTAGCTGCCATTGTTGTTTGGCATCCACCTGCATTGCTTCTTCATATTCTTCTAGTTCACCATAATCCGTTAATAAAATAGAATACAAAGAAGGAGAAAATATTTCAGGGGGTCTACTTGTCCTCGTAGAACGTCTAACACTTGCAAGAGTTTGTGGGACAATTTGTTGTTTCTGAGCATCAGGTACCTGTGGCATTTCATTTTCAGGAATCTCATCCAACACCACATATTCTTGTTTGTCCTGTTCATTCTTCTTTAGCTGCATTTGTTCTTTATACATAACCTTCTCATTGAATATAACATCTCTACTTCTAATTATTTTCTTATTTTCAAAATCCCATAACCGATAGCCATATTCATCTATCCCATATCCAATGAAGGTACATTTCTGAGATTTAGCATCAAGCTTGGTTCTGTTTTCTTTATCAACATGGACAAAAGCTTCGCAACCAAAAGTTTTTAGAAAAGAATAATTTACCTTTTTACCAGTCCATACCTCCTCTGGAATACCACCATCCAAAAGGATTGAAGGTCCTCTATTTATCAAATAGACAGCAGTATGTACAACATCTGCCCAAAAAAGTAAGGGCAATCCAACATGCAATCTCATACTCCTTGCACGTTCCATGATGGTCCTATTCATTCTCTCTGACACACCATTTTCCTATGGAGTTCCTGGAACTGTCTTCTGCATTCGAATCCCATTTAAGGAACAGTAATCTTCAAATGCTTTGCTACAATACTCACCTCCATTATCCGATCTGAGACACTTCAACTTTTTTCCTGTCTCATTCTCAACCAAAGCTTTCCATTTTTTAAAAGTTTCAAAAACATCTGATTTTTGTTTTAGAAAATATACCCATGTTTTTCTGGTTGAGTCATCAATAAAAATAACATAATAACAAGAGCCACCAAGAGATGATACCTGAGCCGATCCCCATACATTTGAATGTACAAGCTCTAACTTCTCACTCTTCTTCTCTTTCCCAACCTTGAGAAATCTGACTCTTTTCTGTTTACCATAAACATAGTTTTCACAGAACTCTAAATCAATCTTCTTTAGTCCTAGCAATAGATTTTTAGAGTGAAGGATTTTCATCCCTTTCTCACTCATGTGCCCAAGCCTATGGTGCCACATTATCGAATCTGTTCTTGCAACATTTATTGTTGTTGTCCCTGCAGTAACTTTATCTGTAACAGCTAAGGTAGAGTAAGTGTTACCAGTACACAGATATAATGTGCCTACCTTCGCACCTTTAGCTACTACTAATGATCCTTTAGTGACCTTCCACATACTGTCTGAGAAGGTAACTATGCAACCTTCACTACCTAGTTGCCCTGTAGAAATTAAATTTCTTCTTAAATTAGGAACATGTCTTACCTCTTGCAAAAACCAGTCATTACCATTCTGCAACTTGATCTTTATCTTTCATTTTCCAACAATTTGACAAGGCTCATCATCACCCAAATATACCTGTCCAAAATCACCTTGAACGTAATCTAGAAAATATTTTCTATGGGGTGTAGCATGAAATGAAGCCCCAGAATCTATTACCCAGGAATCATTAACATTATCCAAACATAAGATTAAAGCATCTTGTAAAGTATTACTTGCAATATTAGCTTCCTTACTGTCATTTTCATTTTTGTCTCCTTCTTTGTTTTTCCGAGACCAACAGTCTTTCTTTAGATGACCAGGCTTTCTGCAGTACCAGCAATCTTTCTTTCCTCTAGATTGAGAGCGTCCTTTCTTTGACTTCCCTCGTGACTTCTCATTCCCAGGGCTTTTTCCTCTTTCCTTTGATCTTCCTCTGTTCTCCACATTCAAAACACTACTCAATGATGTTGAAGTCTCACCTATGCTTTTCCTTCGCATTTCCTCGCTTAGGATAACACCAACAATATCATCAAATACCAAAGTATTTTTACCAGAGATAGAGTTACTTACAGCCATAACCAAGCTATTATAGCTTTCTGGCAAAGAACATAAAATCAAGAGAGCCCTAACCTCTTCTGCAAAGATAATTTTTACTGAAGATAATTGATTGGTAATTGTATTAAATTTATTTAAGTGTTCCGCTACAGATCCTCCCTCACTCATTTTCAAATTAAACAAATGCTTCATAAGAAATACCTTATTCGAAGCCGAGGGTTTCTCATACAACTTAGCCAATGTTGCCATCAAATCTACAGTTGTTTTTGCTTTTGTTATATTGAATGCTACAGACGACGTAAGGCACAATCGAATGGATCCCAGTGCCTTTTTTATCTAAAATGTCCCACTCTTCATCTGATATTGTGGTCGGTTTCTTTGCCTTTCCTTCCAATGGCTACCACAAATCCTTTTGATACAGGTAATCCTCCATCTGCATTTTCCATAACTGATAATTCTGGTCGTTAAACTTTTCGACCTTGAATTTGGAATCCTCCATTGCTCCCACTCAAATTTGAAAGTCCTGCCAATTTACAGAAAACCTCGCTCTGATACCAATTGTTAGGGTTTCAATCAAATCCGAAGCAAATATGAACTAACAATTATATGCAAATTTAAATATAAAAGATAAAGAAATAAAATAGGACATAGATAACACAAAGATTTAACATGGTTCACCCAGAATGGGTTACGTCCACCATACACAACCGTCCAATCTTTCTTATTATCCAGCAAAAATAGTACATCAATCTTACAATGCCTTAAACATCCCAGCCGCTTATAACATGCATTTTTAGGGCAATAAACAAAGTCGGCCTTTTTAGGGTTTTATTACAATGTTGATTTTCATCAACGAAAAATGGCAAGGATACGTGCTAAGTGTATAGTACTTTGTTGATCAGTCACCACATTTAAACAATCTCCCACTTGGAGACTGATCAGGCTTCACACCGAACACTATGGAGTCATTTTGTTGTGACCAAATCTGACTGTTTGACTATTTTTCGTGACAAGAGGACACAGTGTTGATGAAGACCCAATGTTTGCAAGTGTTTGGACTCCAAAATGACTCCAATAAAAAGTGTTTTGTTTGATGTAAAAATTGTTTTGCATACACTTGAAGACACAAAAAAAGCAATGTTTTGTTGTTTGGTCTTGAATGTTTGAATGTTTAAAATAAGTCAAGCACAATTCTTATGGCTGGCCAAGACAATAGTTGTTGATCCCACATGGGGTTTTACCCCTGAGGCTATGCTATTCAGAGCGGATACTTAGATGCTTGACCTCACTGGCTCCACCCTCGACACTCACTTGTCGGGTCAGCCAAGCTTCAGTCCCCACGAAAACTCCCTGTGGTGAACTTTGTATCTCTACTAAGAACCGTATGTGTGTGGGCCGCTACCAGAGGTCCGACCTCCTTCCCCAACAAATAGAAGGATTTGGGCTTCTAAAACAAAAAGGTGCTAGTGGCCATACATGCGGCACTTTCAGCTTTGTAAATACAGAAGGCTCCCAGCCGGTAGGGGTTATGCCCTACAACTGATCAAATAAATTTGATCAAACGGGTTTATGGGGAGACATAGTGTCGGTATGAACTAATCAACACACATTATCCATAGTTTTCACCATGAATACAGTTGTTTATAGTGGTTCGGAAGAGGTGGGTTTTCCTCGCTACCACTTGGGTCATTCTCTTCTCACTAGTAGTCCTAATGACCACACGGGAAGACAGACTCTCTAAAGTTTAAACAAAAAAAAGCTTATTGCTCAAGACACAAAAGACAATGATTCAATTTTAGTGCACGAATTGAAGTGTTTGCTAGTCTATGAAAACAAGGCACACAATGAAAATCCAAAAACCTTTGCCAAGGACCTGCAACAAAAAGTTGTTAGTAGTTTGGATTGTTTCAAATGATCACCCCTTCCTACAAGCACACAAGTTAGGTAAATTTTAAACCCACAAGACTTTGTGAAAATAGGGGCCTTCAACCAAACGATTTTGCTTCCAAGACAAGCTGCACGAATTTCGTTAGCTAGATCTGAAAATGTTAGCTCAAAATAGATCAGATCTGAAACCCTAAATGCAAAACTCAAAACTAAATTAATAAACCCCAAAATTTGAAATTGGTGAACACAGACGCAGTTACCCTTGACACAGACACGGTTTTCTGACGCAGACATGGTTCTGTGAAACACAGACGCGACTTGAAAACACAGACGCGGCTAATGAACACAGACGTGGCTAAAAACACCACAGAGGTGACTTTATAACATAAACGCGATTTCTAAAACCTGCAGAATAAAATATTGTTGATAGCACAGACGCGATTTTAGGTGTCGCAAATGCGTCCGAAAATAAAAAAAGCAATCTGAAGGTACGCAGATGCAAAAATATCAAAATGCTGCTGAAAATGTTAGATCTGCAACTTCAAAAACACAAAATCTGCAACAAGGAGGTTAAATGCAAAAAAGGGACAAGGGTCCCACCGAGTGTGCCAAAATGTATATGGTGAAAATGGATAACAATAATAACAAAGTTGAAAGGCTAAATGAATTCAAGCACAAAACCTTAGCTTAACAACAACAAAGATACACCATAACATATGAAGATTACCTAAGACAATGCAAATAAAATGAAATCACAAAGATTATACCATTACATGTCCAATAGGTTTTTGATCTCCATTCTTCCTATCTCCATTGATCTTGCTTGATATATTTGCTCTCAGATTTTAGGTGCACAAGAGCTCAACAAAGAACAGAATGTGGTTGCAAGTAGGATCGTAGCGTAGTCAAGTGCATAGATTGATTAGCTAGGTTGATTAGGGTGATTGATTATGAAGGAAGCATCTCCTTATATAGAAGACACAATATGAAATGGAGGGATAATATTGAGAGGTGTAAAAGGAGGTCGGCTATGATTAGAGGGTAGGTAGAGAAAAAAAAAAAATAATGAAAGGGGTAGGTAGTGTAGGAATTAAGAATGACATGTGTCATGTGTAAGAAAAGCTAATGAATTAATTAAATAAATAAAGATTTATTTAAATAATAGAAGAAGTGAGATCAATTAAATAAATAAGATATTTATTTAATTAGGAAAAGGATAATTTAAATAAATAAATGTATTTATTTAAATGAGAAATAAGGCTAGAACAAGATAAATAAATAAATTAAATAAATAAATTAAATAAATAAATATTTATTTAATTAATAGAAGAATTAGGCTTAGATAATTAAATAAATAAAATATTTATTTAATTAGACTGGACAATTTTAGGTGTCTACACAACCAATTGTGACTCCTTGGCCCTTTTGTTAGTGGGGACTTGATTTCATAGGCAAAATTCACCCTCCTTCCTCCAATGGTCATAAATTCATCATCACTGCCACAAAGTATTTCACAAAATGGATCGAAGTTGTGCCTCTCACACAAGTTACTGGAAGACAAATTGCTACATTCATTCTCAACTATATCATTTGTCGATACGATATTCCGGTTTCCATCATCATCGATAACGGGCGTCCCTTCAAATATCAGGATGTTTGTGAACTCTGTGATCGCTTCCATATTACCCATCATTTTTCCACACCTTATTACCCCCAAGGTAACGGCCAAGCTGAGGCATCTAATAAAACCATCCTTACAATCCTAAAAAAGACAGTCGACAACGCTGGCCGCAATTGGCATATCCAACTTAATCCCGCACTTTCGACCTACCGCACAAGCGTCCGCACATCTATAGGAGCTACACCTTATTCACTTGTCTACGGCGTTGAATCTATCTTTCCTATTGAGGTCGAGTTACCCTCTTTATGAGTCTATTTGCAAAATATTATTAGTGATGAAGACTACAGGGTCTCTCGCTTACAAGAACTTGAACTATTGGATGAACGAAGACAAACTGCTTTTAATCATCTGAAATCTTATCAACAACGAATGAGTCGCAGTTACAATCATAAATTCAAGCCTTGCACATTTGAGGTAGGTGACTTAGTTCTCAGAGAAAATCCTAAAAATCAGTAGGACAAAGAGAAGAAGGGCAAGTTCGAACCAAATTGGCTTGGTCCTTACATCATTACAACAACCTATGGATCCGATGCATATCAGCTCTCAACCACAGAGGGCGAACCTTTGGAGGATCATATCAACAACATGCACCTTCGTAGGTTTTACACATAGCTCTTAAGAGTATCCTAATTCAAAATATAAAAAAATACAAAAAAATTCAAAAATACAAAAAAATCGTAAAAATAAAACATAAAAAATTGTTACTTGGTGAAAACCTGGCAAACAGGCGCCTTGTGACACAAATTTTTAAAAAAAAAAAGTAAAAACAAAAAAAACATTTCGTCCAACGGTGAAAACCACTTTGGTGGCACCCTAGGCAAGTACCATGATGAAAACTGGGCCACCAGTGCCATGTGTAGAGACATTGCTCCTCCCTCCTTCAAGATTCCATTTCATCCTTTCACTTTGCACACACTCACAACCTATCCATTCATAATAAACTTACCCATTCCCATCATGGCTTGTTATTGATCTACCCAAGATTGGTTACCCATTCATAATAACATTCCTTTTCACCCCTTTCCATCCATAATAAATCAGCTCCTATCTGTGGCTAAGGCAAATCCTACGTCTAGTGATGGGTGTGGAACTAAGAGCATCACACGTTTTGAGGAGTATAGTTTCTTCCAGTTTTCTTCAGTCTATTCGTGCACAATTCAAAAAAAAAGCACCATTTGCATCACCAGTCCACAATAAAGTATCAGTTTCATGGATTCAGTCAGTTTCAAATGAGACACAACAACAACAATGGGCTTTAACAAATCAAATCTTTCAACAGACTCAGACAACATTATGGTTCAGTGCTATCTATCCTTTTGTGAATGAAAACATTGTGACCACAATCAAATAGACTTATACAAGTGACAAGAGACACTAAAATTGAGGACTTCAATGGATGTTGGTGTCGAGTCTTGGTTTTCTTTTGATTTTATCTTTCTGGTGACATGTCTTTTAGCTTTTCTGGGATGTCTCTGACTAGAGATTTTATCTCCAGGATGTCTTTGACTAGAAAGGTGAGGATGGGGTATCGTCACCTATTTTTCTTTGTTGTCTATGGATTGTCTCTTAGTAATGCTATGACTTGTCCAAGGATATGAGGAAACTGTGAGTCTAGTATGAACTGGGGCATTCCTTGTTTGTGTGACTGTCTTATCTCCATATAAACGGGTACAATGACTTTCTGGGTCGAACATATGCCTCGATTTTCATAACCTATTTTGCCATAATAAAGCTCAATGATGATAACGCACAAGAAGCTCTTTCACTTTCATATCTTCTATCTTCCATCCCCCTTTCTTGATTGACTTCCATCATCCTTCCTGAGTCCGTGTAGCCTGCTATCACATAACTGAGTATAATGACACACCAAAAATATTTGCATTTTATGTAGTTTGCACCTGCATTACCACATATTAAGCATTTCATACATACATTATAGATATCATAATTGCATCACATCCTGCACACAACACATATTAGCACATCTTACATTCTCATCATGTAAATAGTCATTTGCATTCTCATATTCATCTGCATTTCATACATTCACATTTGCATCATACATAACATATTAAAAAACATAAAAGAACAAAAATATTGCATTCCATTATGTACATATTTGCATCCATATTATAATCATCATCATAAAACATATCATAAGCATCACATAGAAACATACATCATAAGACATGAAGCATCTCATCACATAGGTACACATGCATATAGTTGTCGCAAGAATGAATCTCATATATATATAAAATCATAAGTGTCATGATACAATGATGTCAAAATCATATAGCTACAATCACCCAAAGGTGTCTACATCATAATACAAAATGGTACAAAACTGATACATAGGGAGCCTTCTAAGGCTATGATGAACTCCCTCCCTCGAAGCCACCTGGCCTCGATGGAGTCTGAGCCTTGGAAGGACCCACCCCATGATCATCTCTCCTGCCCCCTCTATCTGGTGGTGGTGGAGGACCCATAACCCCACCGCTGGATGCTTGTCTCCTATCCCTCCCTCCAGTGGTCGTCACTGTCCGTGATGGTCTACAAAAGCTCCTGGCCCATTGCTCTAGTGGCACAGCTCCATAGTATAGGTCTCTCCAGTAGCCTATCTCCTCCCCGGCTTGCAAAACATAGGCATAACTAGCTCCTGTGTCCTCCGTTGCCTGCCTCCCTGCCCTCAACGCTGTCTCAGCCTTTATATAATGTTGGGTGGACTGATCCCTCTCCTGTTCAGTATCTCGCAGCTATCTCCTGAGTCTAGCTGTCTCCCGCTCAAGATCCTGGATCTCATCTACCTATCCCTGGCAGATCTCCCTTAACTCCAATAACTCATCCTGCTCCTCCTCCCCTCCCCCCTGTACCTATGGCTACTCATGTGGCTGCCCCTGCCCCTGTCCTCGTCCCTGTCCCTGTCCCTGTACCTTCCTGAGACCTTGTGCTGCTGGCACATATAATGGTAAACCACCTCTTCCTCTCACCACTCGAGCCTATCTCTCCTCTCAACCCTCTCTCCGTGGAGCCACTCTCCTCTCCCCTATCACACCCCGCCTCCTCCACCAACCTCTACCCCCACCATCTCCATCATCATCCTCATCACCCCCGCCATCTCCATCTATTTGCTCACCTGGATCTATCAGTCGAGGAAATGGATGCTCAGCCCAATATGCAGTATACTCTGCATCCATCCCTGCATCCTCTATCTCTGGCCACATATCCCAGGGCAAGGGATTTATCTCTACTAGCTACATCACTGCCCGATCATATGATAACAATGGCCTGAAGTGTGCCTGATCCCTCACTGTCCGAGCATACATCCCGGAACCCCGTGGCATCCGCTAAATCCTGCCGAACTACCTGCCCACTCTATCCACCAACTGCCTCTCTAGTACATAGGGAATCCGCCCAATTAGATACCTACTCCTGAAGGTGTATGGTAGCTCCACTGCATCATCCTCCCACTCCTCACACTCTCGGTATGGCCTCCATATCACAGTGTCAATCTCATCGATGACCCTGCACCAGTGCTCCAGTCTCCTAATCCGCGACTGAGATGTAATCATATCATATAGATGCACAAAACTGCGGTCGTGGCCCCTGCCTCTAAAATGTATCGGTCGGGTCACCGATAGATGCTCATAAGCCCATACCAACAATAGTGGCACTCCGCAACCCAATCCTACAGATCCATGGTATACAAACTGATGGAGCTCATAGTACAAATGTGGCAGCACGTAGGGTCCCCAGGCATATCTAGTATGTTGTGTCACCAGTGTCTCCAATGTACTCCCCTAGCCTACATCCAACCCTCATGTCACCCTATCCGGACACAGGAACCCACTGATCACTCCTCCCAGCACCGTTGGTAGTGTCAATCTGGTCTATGCCATGGTATCCCAAGCCACATGTCCAGCCCTCATCTCCAGTCCTGGATCCTGAAACACTCATCTCAGTGCATCCCTATCTCTGTCTCAATCATAGGATATCAACTCCCCATTGATAGGTATCTGCAGTATCATGTATACAACCTCTAAGGTGGCTGTCATCTCACCCATCGGCAAATGGAACATGCATGTCTTAGAGTGCCATCTCTCAGCAAGTGTAGTCAGCAATCCCATGTTTGCCTGAAACTCAGGCACATACAGAATGAATCACAAGCCCATAACCTCAATCATGGCTCTATCCTCAAATGTCAGCTCTGGTCGTAACCTCTGAGTTGATGGGAATCTCTCCCATGACTCCAACATAGGTAGGTACTCCTGCAGTCAAGAAAATCAATCATGTCAGTCATAGTGGCATTCACTGTTCATCACAAAATGCTGTTTATTATCCTAGTGCTTATATCTAACATATGGCATTCTATCCTAGTGACACTCACTATTCATCACAAAGTGTTGCTATCCATTTTCACTGTATACAGTTTATTTTCTCAGTTTTGGCCAATGTGCCCTTGTAAGCCAAAAATGGCATTATTTTGCAAAATAGGGTAAAACTCTCTATAAGGCCTCATTAGGCATTTGGTCATGTTATTTTGATGTTAGGGAGCCATCCTAGGGGGTTTAGATTGAATAGAAATGCATAAGTTACAAAAATGCAAAAATAAGCAAAAGTTGTCATTGTTGCTTGACAACTTTTTGCAACTTTTTGAGCAACTTTTCAAAATTGATCAAATCGGTGGTTAAGAGACCAATGGGTGGTTTTTTATGATCAAGGAGGAATATAAAATAATTTTTCAATGATTGTAAATAGATTGGAAGTTCACTAATCAAATTTTAAATATATTCGAAGGCAATTTTCACGTTTTTGCATAAGATTTGTAATTTTTGGTTATAGCAGTCTGTACCAGATGACCTTATCTTGGTACTGTCCTTTCATGGTGGATTAGTATATGGTGTTGTGGTGTTCAGGAAGTGATTTTCTTCTTTCTTAGTGTAGGTTTAGTTTTTTATTACAAATTGTCTTCTACTGCAGTGCTCTCGATCTAAGCAAGTGTTTAAGACCCTAGACATGGTTCCAACTTGAAATCCTATAGTGCTTGTTCAATGGCCCTTGGGGTTTAAGTCATGGAGCCCATGTATATTGTACATATTCTTTGTAATTTCCTTGAGGTTTCTTGGAAGCTATTTGCCATCATATCCCAGGCGAGTTCTGCCATAGCTTGGCTAGGGATATGACTGCCATTTTTGTCATTTCTTGCATGGAAGATAAGATGTGGATTTGCCAAGTGTTTGGAATTAAAGAAAGAAGCCTAATGGAGTCTCAGTAGAAGCAAGGAGGTATGATAGGGTGTACAAACCAATAAACCCTATTGGAAAAGACTATTAACCCTTAAACCCTCAAAAATAACCATTTTGGGGTTTGTACCTGTACGGACGTTCTAGACAGCCTAACCTACTGAATCTAAAATTTTGTCCAAAAGGGTATTCAGATCACTAAATCTCTTAGGAGGTATTTTGGAAGTTTTCTGAGAAATTGAACAAAACCTATGAAGGTAGGGCTAATAGGGGCTCTTAGGGCTACAAGGCCTAGAAAATAGGAACAAGAGAAAGCGATGGGAAAATGGAGAGAAACCAAACAAAGAACCTCATGAATGGAATTGAAACACCTTTTCTACACCCCCATAGACCCCTACAATTGTATGTTGGAGATTTGACAACTTGAAGGTTGGATTTACTCTAGTGAATCCTAGCTAGGCTTGTGAGTAATAGGAGCATCCAAGTTGATAGGGAGAACTCCAAAGGAGTTCAATTGTTTGACTTGAAATTGGACAAGAGCAGGGTACAAGAAAGTATGGAATCCCACTATAACTTCTTTTTCCCACCTATTTACCAAGGTGCAACTCTTTTGTGAGATTCTCCTCATCACTCTCTCTACCTCTCCCCCTCTCCTTTTCCCAATCTATCTCTCTTTTTCCTCCTCTCCTTTTCCCAATCTCCCTCCCCCCCCCTCTCCTTATCCTATTTTCTCTCTCTCTCTCTCTCTCTCTCTCTCTCTCTCTCTCTCTCTCTCTCTCTCTCTCTCTCTCTCTCTCTCTCCCTTCTCTTTCTTTCCCTATCTCTCTCACTCTCTTCCTATCCCCTTCTCTCTCTATCTCTAACACTCTCTCCCTCCCGCTCTCCTTATCCTATTCTATCCCTCTCTTCCTACCCCCTACTCTCTCTCTCTCTCAATCTCTCTCTCACCCCCCCTCTCTCTCTCTCTCTCTCTCCCTCTTCCTCTCTTAATCCTATTCTCACCCTCTCTCCCATCTCTTTCTCTCCCTATGTCTCTTACTCTCTTCCTATCCCCTTCTCTCTTTGTCTCTAACTCTCTCTCCCTCCCCCTCTCCTTATCCTACTCTCTCTCTCTCTCTCTCTCTCTCTCTCTCTCTCTCTCTCTCTCTCTCTCTCTCTCTCTTATTCTATCCCTCTCTTTCTACCCCCTACTCTCTCTCTCCCTCCCCCTCTCCTTATCCTCTCTCTCTCTCTCTCTCTCTCTCTCTCTCTCTCTCTCTCTCTCTCTCTCTCTCTCCCCACTTCCTCTTTGGTTCCTAGTTCTACATAACCTGTACGGGTTATGCAGAACTAAGGCTAAAACTTATAGTTTTGCATAACCAGTACGGGTTATGAGAAATTGGGAACTTATTTTTTTATTATTAAATATAATATTCCTCAAAACCCATATGGGCTTTGAGGAGTTTTTTTTTTTATTATTATTTTTGGCTAGCCTTGGTGTTACCAAGCCTAGCATGTTTTTGAATTTCATAGAACACGCACGGGTTATGAAAAATTTCTTTTTTTTTTGCATGTGGCCACTTTTCTGTTCACCATCTTGGCGCACATACCTTAGAGGTAAGTTGTCATGGTAGAGAAAGGAGTTTTTTTTTTTTGGAAATTTTGAATGTGCATGTCCTTCAATATTTTATTTGATATTTGTGACTATGTTGTAGACCTCCAAAGTTTTTCTTTATTGACTTTAGAACTTCTTTTCACTAGCTTCAGAGATTGTCTTTTGTAGCTCCAAAGTTTCTTCACTAGCTTCAACAATTATCTTCATTAGCTCTAGAGTTGTCTCCATAGCTTTGAAATGATGTCATTATTCATTTAGATTATTTTGAAGATTATGTAGTGGGGGTTGGTAATAGACCTCTCACCCTTATATCAATGGGATTTTAATTAGCAATCTACTAATGGGTATGCCACTTGCTTTACAATACCACCAACATGATTTTTCATTTTTTACAATTCAACTTGAGAGAATATCACTTGCATTTCCTTTTCTATCTTGATCCATATAGGTAGGAGTTTAGTTTCAGGAGCTTTATCCTAAATGGGTACCCATTTATACTTGTTCCTTTTGAGATTTTTCTACTCAATAAACTTCCACTAAAAGTGGACCCATTAGCTTGCACTTACCCATCCCACAAAACTACTTAACTCATATAGACAATATGAAGTAAATTGTTCATTCTATTCTTGATGTTGAAGAAAATTGCATAGTGTTCAAAAATTATATAAAATATCTCTTACAAAACATTCAAATATCTCTTCTTTGTGTATTAGTCTTTTATATGTACATTGTAAATATTCATTGAAATTATTCCTATAACCTAGACCAAAAACATGTATACATTCATGTTTTTATTCTCCTAAGACTCTAAGTCTTTATTAATATAATATAAATTTAAATGAAAAGTTTACATATCAATGCATGTTAAGAAAATGAAGTTTTGATGCAAGAGCATCCCTGGTCGATGAGCAATCTTGCATCAACCAAAAATATTTCCTTTCAGTTTTGTTCTTGTCTAGTTCTTTATGCAGTTTTATGTTTTCTTACCAGTTGGTACCGGTAGTTGCTTTCTTTTCATGGAAGATCTTATTTTTGGTTTCTAGGTTGGTTCGTGTGCTTAATTCCATATTTTTAGTTCATTTGGGTTCTTTTCTGATCATTTATTACTTCTAGTTGACTACTTCTAGGTTCCGAGATAGTTCTTGTGCTTACCAGTTGGTTTTCCTTCATTACCGACATGATTCTTGGTGTGTGGATCTATCTTGGGTCTTGTCTGATGTTCTTTGGCATGTGGCTGACCTTCATACTGAACCGCACTTTGTGGTTGTTATTTTATGGAAAGATTTCTTTAATTCTTAGGGCCGACCTATTTACACGTTTCAATTTCCTGCATTGGTAAATGTAGTCTTATGAGGCTGACTTGGATATGTTTCGGTGGGTATAAATATGTTATTATGTAATCATTTGTAGAGGAAGAGGAAGTAGAATTGAGAATAAGGATTGAGATTCACATTTTGTGATCCAGTTGATTCTTAGAGTCTCGGTTGGATTGTATCTAGCTGATAGCCTGCATGTAACCGGTTAATTATCGGATGTTTTTTGATGATTATATGATGATAGCCTGCATGTAACCGGTTAATTGCCGGATGTTCTTTGATGATTATATGATGATAGCTAGATGATTGCCAGAAGTTCTAAAGCTATATTATGATATGTTTATGTAATCTTGTTATGTTTTTTTGTTGCTTTCGTTATGTTGCTCTTGCTGCATAAGCGGGTTAGGGTTTTACCGGTTATGGCTGCATCAAGTTTTAACATTTAGACTTGACTAGTTTCATAGGGTCTTCTTGCAAATTGTTGAAGTTTCATATTGATGGGACTAGAAATGGAGGTAAGATATCATCATGGAGAAATTAATTTTTTCTTTTTTGAAATTTTTGATTGAACATGTCCTTCAAAATTTTATATGATATTTGTGACTATGTTGTAGAGTTCCAAACTTTTCCTTTATTGACTTTAGACCTTCTTTTCACTAGCATCAAAGTTTTTCTTTTGTAGCTCTAGAGTTTCTTCACTAGCTTCAAAGATTATCTTCATTAGCTCTAGAGTTATCTTCATAGCTTTGAAATGATGTCATTATTCATTTCGATTTTTTTAAAAGATTACTATTGAGGGTTGGTAATCAATTGGATTTTAACTAACATTACTAATGGACATGCTACTTGCCTTACAATACTACCAACATGCTTTTTTCTTTCTTACAATTCAACTAAAGAGGATATCAGTAGATCTCCTTTCCTATCTTTTCTTCAATATCTCCACTTCTTTTCAGATCTATGGGTTTGTGCTCGACACAATTTCCACAAGTAATCAAGCCCTATAACCACAGCTGTAATAAAGAAATTGTTGGTATCCTTCCTTTCATTGACTAACTTTTGACTTGACTTTGCCAAATTGTTTGTTGATGACTGACTTAAGAGAGTTCAGTCATAAGAAGTTTGTGTGAGTGCAGTTGCATCAAAATTGTTGGTTGCCTTCCTTTCAAATTCCTCCTCTCATTACTCAACTATAATTACTCTCCCTCTCATTACCCTGCCAAATCACACAAACGCTTAGGGCCAAGTTATTTTTGTTTGTTGTTATTCCCTTATTGAACTTCTCTGCTTCTGCAATGGATGTATTGAAAGAGAATAGTAAGCTCTTCTTCAATTCAAAGCCAACCTAAATTACTCTTCTAGTTCCTACACCAATCTGAGTTCATGGTATAGGGAAGAAGATTGATGCCTCTGGTATGGCGTATCTTGTCATAACTCCACCCATCATGTTGTCATTGTTGAACTTTTGGCCTCAGGTGAAGGGGGCTTAATATCTGAGAGCTTGTGCACCCTCATTTTTGTTCAAACCAGACCTCTCTCACAATGGATTAATAGGTACTCTTCCTCATTGCTTCGATAAACTTTCTTCTCTGATTGATCTATCTCTTTCTAATAATCAACTCACAGGAAACATTCCCCTTTCTCTTTTAAATCTCTTTTCTCTAAATAAATTAGATCTTTCTAATAATCAATTCATAGGAAGAATTCCCTATTCTCTCTCTAATATCACTTCTCTAAATAGATTAGATCCTTATAATAATCTACTCATAGAAACCATTCCCTTTTCTCTTTCTTACTTCTCTTCTCTAAGTGACTTGGATCTTTCTTGGAATCACTCGAGTGGTTGTATCCCAGAGTTCTTGGGCAATCTCCCTTCATTGAAATACTTGGATCTGTCTTCCAACCAGCTAAATGGAACTCTTCCTCCCTTACTCAACTCTCTGTTGAGAGGAATGCATTCACTTGTATTGATTTGTCATAGTTACCCTCGTCACTCAGAAAACTCTCTCTCACATCAAATGGCAATCAAGTAATTTCAAAGGATTTCTTTGACAACCTCAGTAAATTAGATCATTGAGCCTGTCCAATTGTGTATTTAATTCCAAGCCCACCTAGATTCCCTTATTCCAATTGTTGCATCTGAGCCTGATATTGAATTTAAGATAAATGGTCAAATCTCGTCGTGGATTTCGACTCCGTTCTCACTTGAAGAGTTGGAGTTAGCTGACATCATTATTGTTGGAGGGATTCCTTCTTGGCTACTTGAATCTTAAATACATAAATCTCACAACAAATCATTTGGACAGTCGTCTTTTGCTAAGTTCTTCAGCTTTGAAGAATATACATGTCCTAGATATGTTATAGTGTTGCTCCTCACTGCGGATATTAAATTTGGCAAATAATCATTTGAACGAAATCATCCCTCCAAGTTTAGCCAATTGTTCCAAGCTTCAAGTCTTGAATTTGGGGGATAATAATTTGAGGGGAATGATGCCCTTCGAGCTTGGTAAGCTAAGTCATCTATGGTCATTAGTGATAAGGAAGAACAAAGTGAGTGGATCATTCCCTCCCTCCATATCAAATTGTATTGGATTAGTTTTTTAGGATATTGGGCAAAATTCATGGCAAGGTTAGATTCCAAAGTCAATAGGAAATATTTCAAAGCTACTAGTGCTAGCAATCAGGAGGAACAATTTTGAAGGAAGCATTCCTCCAAAAATTGGACAGTTGAAACATCTTCATATCTTGGACCTTTCTTCAAATTACCTATCAGGGCTTATACCATGCAACATTTTAAGTTTACAAGAAATGTTGGTAGAATCAAACAAGGAATTTAGCATGGTTCCATACTCCTTGACATATGAAAATGGATTGACTATATATTCTAAAGGCTGGATGTGAAATATATATATATATTGTGCCTGCATTGATAGTAATAGCCCTCTCAAACAATCAATTGACTGGGGTGTTCCTTCTGATTTAGGAAAGTTGAAGGGGTTGTTGATGCTGGGATGTGAAGTCCGACTCTTCATTTCACCTTCCCATTTGTGTCTCTTCTTCTTCTTCTCTTGAAGGCTATTGTATATAAATGAGGGCAAACCCCTGTGTATGCAAGCTGCAATAATAATAAAGATCTCTGCTATGCTTTCTGGTGGATGTAGCCAAATTGGTGAACCACGTTAAATACTATGTTTGTGTATTAATTGTGTCTTCCCAATTTGTCTTTGGTATTAATAATTAGTATCAGAGCAGTTACTGATCCAGGGAAAGCAGAGGCGACAACCATGTCCAAAGTAGTGCTTCCATGTATTAGTGTATTTGTTTCAGCTCTATTGTTTCAAGAGTCAAAGGAGGAAGCGGAAGGAGTTGGAATCGAACTCTAGACTACCGGCAAGAAAAAATAAAATAAAGGTACTGATTTGATGCGAGCTAAAGAAGAAAAATGGTAAGGATTTAGATGTTGTACTCAACACGGGGAAGATAATGTGTCCGAAAAGAAGAAAGTTATAGTTTTCTTCAAGGCACATACTAGGATGACAGAGGGATTTGCCAAGACCCCTGTAGAATAAGCTAAAGAAAGATATTAGAAGGGGGAGTTAAAGATGTTGGTTTTCAAACCTTTTAAGGTGGCTTGGTGGCTAAATATTTGAGCCAAGATCATGTGACTAATGGGAAACTTATGGTTAGAGACCAAGTATTTTGCTGAAGTTGTGCAAGAACCAAGCCTCACATTCATATCTGCAAAATTTGATGGTGGCAATGTGTTTGCAGTTGTAATTTATAACTCCTTAGTGTGATGTTGTTGGTATCGTTTTACAATTTTTGTTTATGATACCATGAATAGCTGGTGTCACATTGGAGTGGGAGTTTTTTTTGCTATTAGGAGTTGGTTGTCTTCATGTGATTGGAGATATTAGCGTTTGTTATTATGCCATGGTGGGCTCTTGATTTTAAATTAGAGCGTTGGCATGATACAAGTTCTCTTGACAGGTTATGCTCATTGGAGCATGTTGTCTTCATTTGTGAAGATGTAAGATCAAGTTATCATTTTGTGTTCCCAGATAATGTAGACATGCAGTGGGACTTTTGACATTAGTCTTGTTAGTGCTCTTAGTATTGAGTAGATTGGCAAATTGACCATGGAGGTGCTTTTGAAAACTAAGAGGCTTGGGTGAGGCTGGAGTTCTCTTGGGATTAGAGAACATTTGTTGAGACGATATCTCTTTAGAGGTTTCAACAAGAAGACCGAGGAGCCTACACTTGGTGATGGACACGAGTTCATTCTAGACCTAGAAGAGATTGTACTTGGAGAGAGTCATTGTGACTTGGTGTATCCTAGAGGAGCATTCTTTGTCCCCACTTTTGGTCTACTTGGTAGATTTATCTCCTTGTAGGAGATGGTTCCTAGTTTTGAAATGATATTGAGTTTGATCTTCCTTGATTACAAAATCTTATATCCATGTTGGTTGGGTGTTGTTAATGATTTCAACTGGGGAGGTAAAGGAGATCATACTTGGCACAACTGAGCACTTAGTAGTGTTGGTAGAAGGATAAGATATGGTTTGCATGGATGTTTCTTCCTACAGTTTTTGAAGTCATCTATTGTTGTTGTACTTTATTATTTTTTAATAGCAATATGTGATCCTTCCATGAGGACTTGGAAGATGTCAAGTGATTTTTTTGCAGCAGGTTGGTTGCAGGTTGCATTCCATTGTGATTTGATTATTTCCACACCTTTTATGTTAGTGCTGATTGGTAGTTTTGAGTTATTGGTTAACATTGCTTATGCAACATGTGGACTACTATATATGTGTCTTCTAGTTTTTTGCACATCAATGGTTTTTTGGTGTGTTTTGGTGGAATATGGGATTACACAGAATGGATATGTTGGCATGATTTTATTGATGTTGTATGGTTAGCTGGATGTGATTAGCAATTAGCTATGGTTGCTATTCCAGCTATGGTGATTGATTCTCATCCTTTTTTTTTTTACCATGGGATTTGGGGATTGCATTTGTATATTGGTTGAGAATGGAAAGCAGGGGATATACTTCAAGTGGGAGGTTGTTCAGATGTGAAGTTAGAGCATGAGTCAAACTTCAAGTGGGAGATTGTTGGGATGTGAAGTCTGAATCTTCATTTCACCTTCCCATTTGTGTCTCTTTGTCTTCTCTTGAAGGCTATTGTATATAAATAAGGGCAAACCCCTATGTATGCAAGCTGTAATAATAATAAAGATCTACGCTCTGCTTTCTGGTGGATGTAGCCAAATTGGTAAACCACGTTAAATACTGTGTTTGTGTATTACTTGTGTGTTCCCAATTTGTCTTTGGTATTAACAGTTGATGATCAACCTTTTTATGAACAATCTTAATGGTATTATTCTAGATATTATTGTTCAAATAAGTTCAATGGAAGCATCAGATTTTTCTACAAATAATTTTTCTAGACAAATTTCTCCAGATCTTGATAAATTGAGCTTCTTGACATACTTTAACTTGTCCAACAACAACTTTTCAGACATTATACCACAAGGAGAAATGATGCTAACATTTTTTGAATCATCATTTTTAAGCAATCCACATTTATGAGGATGTACACTTCCAAAGAAATGCTCTTGGCCAAAGTTTTCTCCAGCACCTCCTCCTCTCATTTATACATCTATTAATGAAGAAGAGCAGAATGAGGAAAATGTGTAGTGTGAGATTGGAGTGGGACTATCAAATGGAGCAGGTTTTGCAGCAGTGGTGGTATTGCTTATATTAACAAGGAATTGGGAACATAAATACTTCAAGGGAGTTGATTTGCTCTTGAATTTTCCATGGATTCACAATTTGACATTATGAAAAAATATTTTATTTAAGATAAATAAATATAAATGTATTATAGTTTTTAAAGTGCATTGAATTCATCATTTATTTATTTTTAAATATTTGAAATTTTATTTTGTTTATATTCATGTATATTACAGATCTCGGAACCATTGTAGGGAATTTTAATGTACATTAACAATCTATTGTTAATTAATTTTGTACATTTTTTTGACAATTAATTCTATTCGCAGTTTTTAGTTGTATGGCTATTATAAAATTAAATTAAAAATATCACATATTTTTGTCACTGTCAATACAAAATAATTTCTAATTCTTATCTTCTATAATTCTATTCTTGGCTGATCTATTTGCATTGTTTCTTCTTGATGTCTTTAATTTCAATCTCCTATTTGTAATTTGCATTCTTAGAAAAATAAAAATTTTCGTTAATTTGAACTCTTTCTCTATTTTTTCCTATTTTCATATGTATGTTGTAATAAAAGTCCAGGCTTATTTTCTAAACAACCTATTTATAACAAAAAGATTAAATTCTTTCAATATACGTGTAATTAACATAATTTTAAACAACCTATTTATAACAAAAAAAAATTAAATTCTTTCAAGATACTTGTAATTCACTTATAATTATTTTTACTTGCACTATAGAGAGAAGAAGAGACAGAGGCTAGTAATACGAATTCTCCACAAAGAGCTACGCATGAAACCGAAGCTAGGAATGATGAAAAGGGAAAGAAGAAAACAAACTAAGGGGATTTTTAAATTGAGATTGCAATGTAATGGAGTGAATGTAAATGACTTGAAATCAATCGCAGAACTGTCAAATAACTCCTAGTAAACTAGGATAAAGTGTGAAGATTTTTAATTTATTAAATTGTGAAAGTGTGAATTAGTTGAATTGAAAATTAAATAGTTATTGCTGAAAATTCTCAATTCTAGTTTCAGGATGTTTGATTAGCTTTTATTAGTATTAGAGAATGTTTGATTGTGTGGAGTCACGTGTCTGGGTTCCACGTCTCTAGACCTTCTCTACCATTGTAAGACCGGGCTCCACGTCTCTAGAAGTAGTGCAAAGGCAAGTAGAGGTTTCTCAGCATGATTGGACGTAATGGAGACAGTTCAAAGGGGAGGAGTCCACACAAAGACATTAGTGAAGATGAGGAAAAGTATATTGTTGAGGTAGGTGGAATGAACCAGCCAGGGCTAGATCTAGGAGAAATCAAGGCCATCACTAGGATAAATTCAGCCTCGATTTGATCCTTTGAATTTCAAAGGTGGCTTAAATTTAAAGGAATTATTAGATTGGATTTGTCAAAATGGACAAATGTTCTTGATATGACAAAATGGAGGAACATCAGAAGGTCAAGAATGCACATGCTAGATTGAAGGGGCACACATCCGTATGGTGGGATCACTTGAAAACTATAACAAACTAGAGTGCACACAATGATATATTTTCTATTTCAATATTTATTACATATTTAAAGGATTTTTATATCTTTTTTTAGGAAACAATATTTCTAAATAGATCGTGTTGTTGTATCAATTCACTATAAACACAAATGTATCACTATTAGAATAACATATTTAACAGACTCTAACAAACCTAACAATAATTATTATATGCATTCAATGATGCAATATTCCTAGCACCCATCAAACCTATCAACTTATTATCTTATACATCCTATCATTCCTCACATATTTGAACACCAATTCCTAACACCCCCGCTAGTTCCTGATGTTGTCTACCTGGATCATGCTCCACTTGGTCACCACCGACTACGTGCTCTAGAATATTAACAAAAAAGGTTACATTAATTTCTACACCAATTACAATTTAAGATGCTTATTTGTATTAATACTTACATAAAAAAATTTAAATAGCAAATGAATACCTCCACAACTGGGATGCACATCCGGACCTTCATGTGGAGGTTGTGTTCCACGATTATCAGGCTACATTCCAATGTCATGTGCATTGTTATAATTGCTTGCTTTATTAAAATAAATAAATTCACTTTATGTTGGAGCTTAACATCAAATAGATTATTGGTAAAGTATTCAATTTGAAATCATTTTCACATAGATTATTTACCTGTGTGACAAATGCACCAGAATTTCGTGTTTGCCCACTCAATTCTCGTAGCCATTCAGCCACGGGTGTATAGCCTTATTGGTAGGCAATTCTCATGTCATCTTGTGTGGGTGGTCTATTGAATTCAGAGCCCTCCATTTTTTCTTAGTATCAAGAATTTTGCTTGTATTTTTTGATTAAAAAAAATTGTTTGCAATGACCAAGAAAATAGGTTAAAAGGTGGAAGGACTAAGATAATTTCTTCACTTGCCTGTTTATTTATAATAACAACCTATCATTTGTGCCAGTTAAACTCTTCAGTATGAATACCGTGGATCCACCATAAGGCCACGAATAATAGATGTGATATGTGAGTAATTCTATTATGAAAATGCTATGATATAAAGAGTTTTAATCATTGCACAAAATTTATAATTAGGCTTTATCACTTACAGTTCTTACAATTATTTATTTATTCTGAATTTTAATACACACCCACATTCAAATGTGTATATATACATAGTATACATGTAGATAAATAGGTTGATATAGCCAACAAGACAAGGGGTCGCTTTAGAAAGTTCAACTATATAGAAAAACCCAAAATCCTTCGAGGCCACAAGGTAAGATAGTAGGAACTGAAAAGAAAGCTAAACAAGTTGCTCTCCAAGCTCTGATAAAAATGCAACAAGTATCACAACTGAATATAAAAGAAGAAATAGAGAATCAAAGGTTCTACTATCCCAGCTATGACAAGAAGTGTCTGACTTTCAACTGAGACAACTTAAATGAGAATCTAAAACAGAGATGCTAAAGCAAACTGCTCTCTTAGTTAACTACTAAAGATAATGTCATTGAAGTCTTGTTATTTTGCCAGCTTTCGTTGAGAAAGAAATTTGTCATTTGAAAATTGAATTCTTTATAATGTATAGGTTATTTGTTTGTTGAGATGCACTTTGTTTTGTTTTATGCACATATTTTTTTGTTTTAATTTTTTAATAATTTAAAAACCTTAAGTTCAAGGTATAGGTTTACCCGCCTAGGTTTAGCGAAACCTGAAGTGCAGAGGAATTTAATCAAAGTGATCATTCCCATTTGTTGGCCAGAAATGGTTTGAAACCATTAAGAGAAGTGGCAAAACTCTTCGGTTTCCAATCTGTGGTTTTGGGAACCAACAAGTGTGTCTCTTTCCAAAGGGCATACATGGTGAAGAGGTGTGACCTCTTTCTCACATTGAGAGATATAAATGAAAGAAATCAATAGCTTCCATAGACATCACCAGTGATCAGATCAGATAAAATGAGAACTTCTAATTGTGCAACTAAATACCTTATTAATGGTTTAATAAACTATTATTATAATCATATATACATACAAAACTTTTTATTATTCAATCTAAAGAGAGAGCAATATTATAGATAGGAAAAGGCTTGTGTAAATAACACTAGCATTAAAAAAGCAAGTTCACAAGTCCAAAGAAGGAGTAGTTTTAATGTATAGAACATGGTCATCACCTGAACTACCAGCTACAATACCCTGATCATGTCCACCAGGTTGATGATGACACTTGAAATTTTGTATAAACAACATGTACATATTTTAGTTAGTGACATAAAAGAGTATAAAATATAAACCATATTGAACTTTTGTTATAATTAAAGCTTTCATTACTTCTTACTTGCATGTTTTGTGTTACCTGCATCAATTGATCTAGCCTATCTTTTGTCTCATTAGTCTAAGGGTTCGTGCATACCAATGCAACAATATCTTTATTAATTTTTGTGATAGACATTTTTATCACTTCTACAGGGTTTGTAGAAATTGCGTAGTCCTCATCGCTTAATACTGTGTTGAGGTGCTGATGTAAGGGAGGTTCCTTTCCCTTTCCCTGAACATCCGTCTGTGACAAGAATATTATTAACACTATCAAAATTACTCCAAAATACTCAAGAAAATAACATAATAATGTAACAGTTTGCTTCTATCTAATTTGTACAATTACAATGAGGTTTACTTGCTCGATAGAAGTGTCGGGACCTCCATCAGGCTGTCTGTGCTATGTGATGGATCCAGGTCACCTTGTGACAAAGAAAAAATATAAACACGTTAGCAAAATGAAACCAATAGACTTAGCAAAAAACCTTAATAATAAGATGGTATATTGGAGTCATTAATTGAAGGTTGGTTTAAATGGTATATAATACGTACCACCCCCATGTTAGTAACTATGTTTGTATCTATACGATTCAAATTGTAATCGATTAGCAACTCTTCCCTTGCACTTATTAATTTTATCACACATATGAATACACGATTTCCCTCGCGTGCCTCAAATATGCAATTGGATTGCTTATTAGTTGATCCAGATCGCATACTATTTATAAAACCTGCAATATTCCCTGTTGCTTTTGGCCTTCCATCAATGTATATAGCCACTCATTTACTTTGACCATTATCTTTATGTTCTATATAATTTGCTGAGAGTGCATACCTACGCATATTTTTTTAATATCGAACAATCTGCATCCAATTTTTGTAATTGTAACAAGGTCCGACATACTCCATCAATTTAGCAACTTTGTTGTAACATACCTTTATGCCGTCCATGGAAAATAGGCCCAAACCATGTAACAACAATGGTGCTATGCGATATATCCTCTCGTTAACACAAAAATCGGTGTTTATTGGAGGAAGTTCCTTAGGTACCCATTGTTTTTGTAGATGTTTGTACCTCAAGGGTATCTTGATGTCGTCTTTGGTCTCATAATCATAAGAACATGACCCCCCTTGAGCAAGAAAAAATTCCATGCGTTTATTAATTTTTCTTCTAATATTTTGACCTCTAGTTGATCTCCCTATTTTAGACCTACTATGTGTCTCACTTTCGTCGACTATTCCTACATTTCCCTCACTTGAAGAAGACAAATTTGACAAATACCTATTTGGTGGTACCTGCACTCCATCAAATGAGAGTTAGCTGGTAATGAGAGAGATATTTTTCAAATGAGGGTAATGCTGATGAAGAAGTCGGCCCTGAAGTTGACATTGAGATTAAAAATTGAATAAGTCCAACTGGGGCCTCAAGTGTTGATAACTGTATTAGATTTTTTGCTAATGTCGAGGTTTGAAGAACTGAGAAATTTTGTTTTCCTAGTATTTTTTTTAAAATAAACTATTTCTATATGGTGTATTGACTTATACCCGTCAATCCCTTAGACTGTGCAGGATCCTTGTCAAAAGGGTTCAGGTTTTTGCATATGTAATTCAATTATCTTATGTTAGCTAAAAATTACCTAATACATATACTAAAAATTACATAGTACAAAACATGAACAATATGCAATCATCATAATCATTGTATATTTTTTTATTCCTTATCTTTACTTTATGTAGACCGTGTAGGATCCTCAACTAAAGGGTTGACGATGTCTATAGTCAATTACCTATTTACACCAAGGGTGGTAGCATCACACAAAATATATACATGAAATCAACACCAACAATTGAGTATCATAATCATTACATTTGTAATTTGATAAACAATAAATACATATGTATCATGAGCATCATAAGACTCACATATGTATCATCATATATGTAATTGAGCATCATAGGCATCACATATGTATCATCATAAACATGTAATCTATCACATATGTATCATAAATTACCATCCATCACATAGCTAATAGACAGTCCACATTTCATAAATAAATACAAAGTTCAAAGATGGTCAAATGTATCATCATCAACATGTAATCCATCACATATGTATTTTAAATCACCATCCATCACATAGCTAATAAACAATACAAATTCCATAAATAAACACAAAGTTCAAAAAATGTTATACATTTCATTCATGTCATTGATCTTCTTCTTCATCCAACTCATCATCATGACCATCATGATGATTATTGCCATCATCATCACCGTCATCATCATCATCATTGTCATCATCATCACCATCATCAACATCACCATCACCATCATCATCATCAGCAGCAACAACAACATCATCATCATCATCATCATCATCATCATCATCACCTTCTACTTTTTCGATATCTTCTTTTTCCATTTCATTATACTTTATCGACCTTCCTCTTGGATCATGTCTAACAACAAATGGCCAACCCAGTTTATGTGGAACCTTTGAGTAAAATACCTACTCACATTGGCTTGGAAGAACACATGGCTCATCCTCAACTGGCTCAAATGACCTTATCTTGACCACTGTATATCCATTATCATGTTCAATAACAATTCTATCAGGATCATTTTTATTCAGTCGTAGCCTATACCATTTGACGACGAACATAACTAATTTGAAGGAATTAAAGTCACACTCAAGTATATCATCCAAAATGTCATAGTATCAATTTTGAGACTCTTGAGGATGTATGTCATTTCTAGATGAAATATTGGTCACCTCAAAGACTGCAATTATCCCAAAATCACGAGTTTTCTTCATGTCATCCAACTTTTTGGTGCGAAATTTATGACCATTGTAGCACATAACCTTGTGGTGTTTGACTTGCAATATGTCTAACATGTTAAAATTATTGCATTGTGAGTTGATAAACATACGAGTGATTAATAAAATTATACGTACCTATTTATCTCTTAAACCATATGCTAAATCAATTTCCCTTTGCGTAACATTGGAATCTCCATTACGATGAGCTTCTTTAAACAATGAAGCCACACAATCCCATGTTAATGTGCGACCAGAATGTTGACATCGTTCAATCCACACCGTCATCCAATCAAGATTGTTTGCAATATATAAATGTAGTGCATCCCACTCCCGACCAACTATACAAATAATTAATAGACGACTTACAACCGATTTATTTAGAAGATTAAGAATTAATTAACTACAATAACATCTTATAATTACCTCTCTCTTTCGTCAATCTACCTTTCCCCTTCAAATTTTTCAATGGGGTTGGGATCCCAAATGCGATCTACGTGGATCTCTGCTGCAAACTTAGGAAGATATTTAGCAATGTACACCATAGTGTGGTATACCATATATCCCTCCACCATAGAACCTTCAGGATGTGCTCTTTGTTGAACCAAATCCTTAAAAAATTTCAAGTGCCTCTCAACCATCCACATTGACCTAGTGTGTACAAGTCCACACAATTCAATCTCCTCAACTTGGTGTATGAGGTAGTGTTCTTGTGCATTGAAAAAAGTTAAAGGTAGATGCTTTTGCATTTCACACATTAAATGAGGAATTTTTCTCTTCCAATATTTTATATCTTCTTTATGGATTTCTTTAGATGACAACCACCTAGAAGAGATTCAAGACACAAAAATATATAAACGAGACTTTACAAAAAAATATACAATATATTACATAATAAGTAAAACATATCGCAAGTATATTATCTATACAACAAATTGAACAAAGATCACTACTTACCTCATGTATTTTCCAAGATCATATATGACTTGCTTGACATTATTGTCAAAGTTGTCTGGGAGAGATAGAGGTAGAACGTACTGCAACAATTATCAAATGATCTTTTCATTGTTTTCTAACATAATACAATGAAAAGTATATGCGTAGTATACAAATATTTAGTAAATACACAAGAATATGAATTACCTTAATGAAGGTATGCCAGTCATGTGTTTTCATCCCTGGCCCAAATTCACTTTTCTTTCTTATGAGATTGTTTATGTTCGCAACAAATCCTATGGGAAATTGAATTTTTCGTATGACTTCTTTTATAACATTGCTTTGTTGGTCTGTTAATAACCAAGGAAGGGCACTTATATTAATCTGGTCTCCATTTCTATTTGATTAAAGGCACCTATCTTTCCTTCAACATCTCCAATAGTTCCTCTTCATACAAAATTATTGTCCTACACTACTTTGACTTGGGCACACCTCTTACTTCTTACCACTTGTCTTCTCTGGCAAGGAATCCACCCATTTTCTTCGTTCAACCATCTCCCTCATATACTCCAACACATACATTGAACTTTTTTCTCTCTTACGTTCTTCCAATATGCTCTAGCTTGAACACTTCACCTTCTTCTCACCTCTTACCTTCTCCTACATTGCACCTACTCATCCTCCTCCTCTATCTTCCTTCTATGTTCCTCTTGTATGTTCCATTAAGTTATCTATGAGACTACTAGATACCTACCATACATGATTTCCACTTTAATATACCTACCAACTTTAAGATAGTCACTTGAAAAATTTAAACCACAATCTCCAATATGAAAATCAAGTGACCCTACCACTTTGACCACAACCTCTTTTAACTATCCCCCTGTGATTAATATATACTTATGTTAACAACATTTAATTATCCAAATGATTTAAATTAATAATTTAAATCATAAACTAATCTTTCTAATAATTGAATCCCAATAAATATAAATATTACCTAAAAATCCACCATCACTTCTAACATACGAAGTTGATAAGGGGAACAATATTTCAATGATTCGAGTAACGCCTGTAACATCAACTTCTTTTCAGATCTGTGGGTCTGTGATCGACACAATTTCCACAAGTAATGAAGCCTTGGACCCACAGCTGCAATAAAGAAATTGTTGGGCTCCTTCCTTTCACCGACTAACTATTGACTTGACTTCTGCCAAATTGTTTTCTGACGACTGACTTAGAGTTCAGTCCTGAGAAGTCTGTACGAGTGCAGTTGCATCGAAATTGTTGGCTGCC
This sequence comes from Cryptomeria japonica, assembly GCF_030272615.1. NCBI lineage: Eukaryota > Viridiplantae > Streptophyta > Pinopsida > Cupressales > Cupressaceae > Cryptomeria > Cryptomeria japonica. The sequence goes on from NC_081412.1 coordinate 717,753,126, forward strand.
TTCCTTTCAAACGTCTCCTCAACATCTATAATTACTTACCCTCTCATTACCCTACCAAATCACCCAAACACTCATGGCCAAATTATTTTTGTTTGCTGTTATTCCCTTGTTTCTTCTCTGCTTCTGTAGCGGATGTATTGACAGGGAATGGAAAGCTCTTCTTCGATTCATAGCTAGCCTAAATTACTCTTCTAGTCCCTACACCAATCTATCATGGCAGAGGGAAGAAGATTACTGCCTCTGGTATGACATATCATGTCATAACTCCACCTATCATGTTGTCGATGTTGAAATTTCGGCATCAGGTGAAGGGGGCATAATATCTGAGAGCTTGTGCACCCTCATTTTTGTTGAAACCATAGACCTCTCTTGCAATGGATTAACAGGTACTCTTCCTCATTGCTTCAGTAAACTTTCTTCTTTGATTGATCTATCTGTTTCTAATAAGAAACTCATAGGAAACATTCCCCTTTCTCTTTTAAATCTCTTTTCTCTAAATAGTTTAGATCTTTCTAATAATCAATTCACATGAAGCATTCCCTATTGTCTCTCTAATATCTCTTCTCTAAATAGATTAGATCTTTCTAATAATCTACTCACAGGAGCCATTCCCTTTTCTCTTTCTCATCTCTCTTCTCTAAGTGACTTGGATCTTTCCAAGAATCACTTGAGTGGTTGCATCCCAGAGTCCTTGGGCGATCTTTCTTCTCTAAAATACTTGGATCTGTCTTCCAACCACCTAAATGGAACTCTTCCTTCTTCATTTTCAAAGCTCTCCTCCCTTACTCAACTCTCTGCTGAGAGGAATGCATTCAGTCGTATTGATTTGTCACAGTTACCCTCGTCACTTAGAAAACTCTCGCTCACATCAAATGGCAATCAAGTAATTTCAAAGGATTTATTTGGTAACCTCAGCAAATTAGAGCATTTGAGCCTGTCCAATTGCGTATTTAATTCCAAACCCACCTGGATTCCTTTATTCCAATTGTTGCATCTGAGCCTGATATCATGTAAGATAAATGGTCAAATCCCATCGTGGATTTCGACTCAGTTCTCACTAGAAGAGTTGGAGTTAGCTGACAACAATATTGTTGGAGGAATTCCTTGGCTACTGTATATGAATCTTAACATCAATCTCACAACAAATCATCTGGATGGTCGTCTTTTGCTAAGTTCTTCAACTCTGAAGAATATACATGTCCTAGATATGTCTAACAATGCGTTAGGTGGACATATACCATCAATTTGGCCTTCTAATATTCAAGTGTTGTTGCTCAACAACAACTTGCTGACAGGAAATATTCCTTCAAAACTGCAGGGTTGCTCTTCACTGCAGATATTAAATTTGGCAAATAATCATTTGAACGGAATCATCCCTCCAAATTTAGCCAATTGTTCCAAGCTTCAAGTCTTGAATTTGGGGGATAATAATTTGAGGGGAATGATGCCCTTCGAGCTTGGTAAGCTAAGTCAGCTGCGGTCATTAGTGATGAGGAAGAACAAAGTGAGTGGGTCATTCCCTCCCTCCATATCAAATTGTACTGAATTAGTTTTTCTGGATATCGGGCAAAATTTATTGCAAGGTCAGATTCCAAAGCCAATAGGAAATATTTTAAAGCTACTAGTTCTAGCAATGAGGAGCAACAATTTTGAAGGAAGCATTCCTGCAGAAATTGGGTTGTTGAAACATCTTCAGATCTTGGACCTTTCTTCAAATTACCTATCAGGCCTTTGAACACGCAACATTTTCAGTTTACAAGCAATGTTGGTAAAACCAAACCAGGAATTTAGCATGGTTCCATACTCCTTGACATATGAAAATGGATTCACTATATATTCTAAAGGCTAGGATGTGAAATTTCTATATATTTTGCCTGCGTTGACAATAATAGCCCTCTCAGACAATCAATTGACTGGGGGTGTTCCTTCTGATTTAGGAAAGGTGAAGGGGTTGTTGATGCTCAACCTTTCTATGAACAATCTTAATGGTATTATTGTAGATACTATTGTTCAAATAAGTTCAATGGAATCATTAGATCTTTCTAGAAATCATTTTTCTGGATAAATTTCTCCAGATCTTGATAAATTGAACTTTTTGGCTTACCTCAACTTGTCCAACAACAACCTTTGAAACAGTATAGCACAAGGAGAAATAATGCTAGCAGTATACCACAAGGAGAAATAATGCTAACATTTTATGAATCACCATTTTTAGGGAATCCCAATTTATGGGGATGTCCACTTCCAAAGAAATGCTCTTGGCCAAAGTTTGTTCCAGCACCTCCTCCTCCCATTTTTACATCCATTAATGAAGAAGAGCAGAATGAGCAAAATGTGTGGTATGAGATTGGAGTGGGACTATCAAATGGAGCAGGTTTTGCATCAGTGGTGGTATTGCTTATATTAAAAAGGAATTGGGAACATAAATACTTCAAGGGAGTTGATTTGCTCTTGAAATTTTTTTTCCCATGGATTCACAATTTGACATTATGAAAAATTATTTTATTTAAGGTGAATAAATATAAATGTATTATAGTTTTTAAAGTGCATTGAATTCATCAAAATGTTTTGACAATTAATTATATTCGTAATTTTTAGTTGTATGGCTATTATAAAATTAAATTAAAAATATCACATATTTTTGTCACTGTCAATGCAAACTAATTTCTAATTCTTATTTTCTATAATTCTACCCTTGGCTGATCTATTTGCATTGTTTCTTCTTGTTGTCTTTAATTTCAATGTCCTATTTGTAATTTGCATTCCTTCAATTTAATAAAAAAAAAATAGAAAAGATAAAATTCTTTCAAGATAAAATTCTTTCAAGATTATGGTATATTTTAATATACTTGCAATTCACTTATAATTATTTTTACTTGCAATATAGAGAGAAGAATAGACAGAGGCTATAGTAATACGAATTCTCCACAAAGAGCACGCATGAAATAGAAGCTAGGAATGATGAATAGGGAAAGAAGAAAACAAACTAAGGGAATTTTTAAATTGAGATTGCAATGTAATGGAGTGAATGATAATGGCTTGAAATTAATCGCAGAACTGTCAAATGATTCCTAGTAAACTAGGATAAAGTGTGAAGATTTTTAATTTATTAATTTGTGATAAGTATGAATTAGTTGAATTGAAAATTAAGTAGTTATTGCTGAAAATTCTCAATTCTAGTTTCATTGGATGTTTGATTAGCTTTTATTAGTATTAGAGAATGTTTAATTGTGCTGGGAAGAGAACCTACGGATTTACAATGGTAGACAACATCGCTTACAGAGGACAGGGTTAGGGAGGTAGAAGGTCTAGAGACGTGGAGCCCGGACTTGAAGATATAGTCAGAAGTAGTGCAAAGGCAAGTAGAGGTTTCTCAGCGTGATTGGACGTAATGGAGACAGTTAAAAGCGGGGGAGTCCACACAGAGGACATTAGTGAAGATGAGGAAAAATATTGTTGAGGTAGGTGGAATGAACCAGCCAGGGCTAGATCTAGGAGAAATCAAGGCCATCACTAGGATAAATTCAGCCTCAATTTGATCCTTTGAATTTCAAAGGTGGTTTAAATTTAAAGGAATTATTAGATTGGATTTGTCAAAATGGACAAATGTTCCCGATATGAAAAAATGGAGGAAGATCATAAGGTCAAGAATGCACACGCTAGATTGAAGGGGCACACAATAATATATTTTCTATTTCAATATTTATTACATATTTATAGGATTTTTCATATCCTTTTTTTTAGAAACAATATTTCTAATTAGATCGTGTTGTTGTATCAACTCATTATAAACACAAATGTATCGCTATTATAATAACATATTTAACAGACTCTAACAAATCTAACAATAATTATTATATACATCCAATGATGCAATATTCCTAACACCCATCAAACCTATCAACTTATTATCTTATACATCCTAATATTCCTCACATATGTGAACACCAATTCCCAACACCCCCGCTAGTGTGACCATGGGATGAAAGTACATCACAATACTTGATGACCGCACACAATAACTTACCAAAAAAATAAGGTAAGAATATGGACATACACATCTACTCATGACATGCAACAAGGGAACTAGCCCCACTATGCTTATTGTACTTCAATCCAGGTATAGGAACCAATACATCTATTCAACATTAAGGTTATGAATAGGGGCACACAGATCTGCTGACAACAATTATGATTGGGGACACACACATCCAATCATAATCACCCAACTTATGTGATCGGGGAAAAACATTTACAATCACTTACACCATCTTGTGGATGGAGACACACACAACCATTCATAAACAACCAAGAAATGTGGTTGGGGACATAATACATCTAACCAAAGCATAAAATGCTTCAACTTCTTGCCCTCATTTTTGCATATGCAACCACCATTTTAGATCATTGCCACTTTGATCACAAATGATATGAGACAGTTACTACTTCCACCTAGAAACCGATCTTGGTTTTAGTAATTTTGGCACAAATAGTTTTGTCACTAATGCATTTTACGACCCTAACGCTAGTGACTGGCAAGAGATCACTGAATTTCCTCCAGCCTCCAACCTCCAACCTCCAATTTGATCTTTCTTTATGCATTATCCATTTGATGTTGCATGTGAATCATGGTAGGCCCTATCAACTATAAACACTAAATCCTCTTTTCACATCTTATAACCCACTTCAAATAATATCTTCTATCTCAACAAAAATTATCTACTTCACTAAATAACCAAAATACCATTTTTCTTTGAAACAGTAACACCTATTGATAGAATCTTTCTCAACTCAAAGTTTCTTCAAACACACTTTATAAATTTGGTCACCTTCCATCTACAATATTTTTTTTGTTATCTTTGTTGGATTTTGCCAAGATCAAGAGGTCAATGAAATGTACAAGATAGAGACACAATATAGGACAAGAATAAACTGTATTCTCATCAATAGAAAATGATCAACAATTGTTGTTACATACAATGTAGATGAGCCTGCTTATATAGGCAAGGCTAGGGATATGTATGAGCACACAAATATGACATGTGGCTCAATAAGAAACAAGGGTAGGTAGGAAATAGGTGTGGGTAGGTAGGAGAAATAATATAATATTCCACATGAGGTGGATCACCCACCGAAGGTGGAATTATCACTCCACAATAAGTGGATATGATAGTGTAATAACAAGATCAACACCATAAGAGGTGGAATTTCTCCTACACACACTATCCCAATGTGGCACAAACACCCAAGTGTCTCATATCCAAACTACTATGAAATGAATTATCCTAAGTAAACTTAAGTAAGTGTAATAATATCCATGATGAATAATTATTTACACCAACACCCCCCCTTAAGTGCAACTTAGGGGAATGCACTTAAGTCTACAATGCAACTAAGCAATGCAAGATGGGTCCCGGCTACGAGGCCATGTTAGGTACCCATGAACAAATGCAAATGCATGCAAACCAATGCAATGAAATCTCTCACAAAGTGGGGAAAGAGAGAAAAACCCAATGGGAAAAAACCCTCCCCCAAAACGAGAGATGAAAGCTATACAAAAAAACTCTCAAAGAAGTATGTGAGGAACAAAACCCCATGTGAGGAAAAAGTCCCCCCCATATGAGAGAAGAAGAGAAGTCAAACTGTGATCCTCCCTCAATGAAGAATCTGCACCAATGATAGAAGCTCGATGTATGAAGAAACTGCTCCATGAACGTCGAACAACATTCCTCCCCTTAGGAAGAAACAAAACCAAAGGTGTATCCATGAAGTCTCCCCAATCATGAAGAGAAGATGTATGAAGAAAACTAATGATGAAAGGAATCTCTGAAAACTGCTCAAGTGTCCCCATGTCGATGCTAAAAGATACCCCCTCCAAAGGTGGTAAACTGTGCCACACTGCTGAAAAAGGAACTCCAACATCTAGTGAAGATGAATGTAGAACAATATCCAAAGACTCATGTGTCTCCTCAAAGAATAAAGAGACCTCCTCCAACTGCTGTACATAAGTATCCACAATCATGTCAACCTCGAAAGAATGATCATGTAGAGAATGAACAAGAGGGTCAGAGTGTGCCCTTGCAACAATTGAAGAAGGATCATCTTCATCAAAGAGAAGATGTATGTCATCAATGATGTCTCCCAAATCTGCAATGTAGGATTCCACAAACAAACCTGCAATATCTGTCATGTAATCATCCCATGAATCTGAAGCTGGAAGACAATGTATATCCTGCTGCACTGAATCACATGAAGGCAAAACTGTCGCACTATCTGCATCATCAGGTGCAATAGGTGATGTGATATCAATATGAGGAGATGAAATACAAGACTCAAAAACGGGGTCACATGTGAGAATCCCCATGTTCAAGCGTCCAAAGTTCTCCTCAAAATCTGAACCATCACAATAAGTGTGATCATCATGTGTAGAATCATCAAATGTGAAATCATCATCATCAACAAAATTTGAAAAGGAGTATAACCGAGATGCATGATCAACCACCCCAGTTGCAATGATAGCTCTAGTCTCCATGTCTCTAATAAAAACTGAGTCAGGTGTGAACTCCACAACTCTCTTAGTTGTGCCATGTGTGATTTGATAGATAGAAAGGAGATTGTTTGTCAAGTGGGGTACACACAACACATCATTGAAGGAGTTATCCCCAATGTCAATAGATCCTTTCCCAATCACATCCATGTATGTATGATTGCCCATCAAAATCTGTGGCATGGTGCAAGGCTCAAATGTAGAGAACATAGACTGTGAAGATGCCATATGATGAGAAGCCCCTGAATCAAGAAGCCATCTCTCTGAATCATGACTGATAGTAGCACATAGAGCTTTTCCTTTTCTTGTTCCAAAAGAGTGAGTCTTTCCACTTGTAGAAGCCATGAATGCTTGCCATTTTCCTTTTGAATGTGAGGAAGTGGAAGTTGATGAATCATCCTTCTTGTAGGCTTTAGGCAAATCAATGTTATGCTTTTTGATGATATGTGTGAGCTCATCAATCTTCTTAGTATGGCAACGATGTTCCTCATGACCAATCTTTTTACAATAAGCACAAGTAGGTCTCTCCCTCTTTGGTGAATTATCTCTCTTGGAAGAGGATGAATCTCCTTGTTGTGGAGAAGATGGTGCTTTTTCCTTAGGCTTTTATTGCCATTTCTTCTTGTTTGAGTTGTCCTTTCCTTGATTTCCTTTGTTCCCTTGATTTGCCACTAATGCTTGAGACTTAGAAGAAGCCTTAAGAATGCCCATGCTTATCAACTTAGTTTGTTCCATCATCAACATTTCATTGAAAGCATCAAATGTAGGCATTTTGTAGCTTGAACCCATTGTCATCCTATGAGTTTGGAAACTAGAAACAAATGTTGCATATTCTTGTGGAAGCTTGCCAATCAAGTTGAATATCAATTGAGTATCCTTTTTATCAATGCCACAATCTTTGAGTTGTGCCCTCAACTCATTTGCCTTAGTGACATAATCTTGTATAGTATCAAAGTTCTTGGGATCTAACATGGTGAGATCACTATCAATTTGATATCCCCTAATCTCATCAACTTGACCATACAAGTCTTGAAACTTTTGCCAAGCATCCTTGATTAGAGTACATTTCTCAATATGAAAAATGAGATCCTTTGATACATACTTTCTTAAGGTACCAATTGTCATGATATTTTTAGTGAGCCAATCTAAGTGACCAACTAGATCAGCCTTAGGATTAGCTGGAGCAACAATAGTTCCATCAATGTAATGAGTGAGTCCTTTTCCCATAAGTTTACTCCATGCATCAATTTTCCAAGTAGCATAATTATGTGGAGTTAAGAGAGGAAACTTAGAAGAACCCATAGCAGCAAAAAGGAAAGAACACAAGAGCACAAAAGCACAAGAGACACCCCCCAAATTCAATCAATCAAAGTACTCCCCCAAAAGTGATGATTTTGGCACTTTATACTTAGTGCGATTACAATGAGCCACTTGCAAAACAAGACAAAGTGGACTTATGATGCAAATTTTACAACTTCTCAAATGAGATACAAGAGACTTCAATCAATAGTGTAATGAATCTAACTGAGATTCAAGCAAATATACAAGTACCAAGTGAGCCAAAAATGGCCAAGATCTGAAAGTACAATTTCTACTAACAATGACATCAATTTGATAGCATCATGTGAAAGTAGACAAAAAAATACGCACTTTCAAAAAAAATGGCACCTAAAAAGGAGGTCGGATGACCCCAAACGAAGCCTCTGAAGTTGCAAAAACTGGGATTACTCAGGGACAGTCACCAAAAACTGCATTTTCTGAAAAATCCGTGCATCAAAATCAAAAAATTTCTTCACCACTGCGGAGAGCACAAAATTCTAGCCCATTTCAAAAAAAATTGCACCCAAAAAGGAGAAAAAATGAGCAAGTTATGGCCATTTGAAGTTGAACTGCAAAATCAAAAATGCAAATGAGAGGGGGTCCAAAAATTTTCAAACCCTGCTGATGTGGCGCTGACGTCAGAAAATCATGCGATTAAATTTGACGGCCGTATGACCGTCGCAAAAACTTTGCCCTGCTGATTGGATGTCCGTATTGTACGGACAGATTGCGTGGCGTGCTGGCTGTATATTCTGTACTGTACGGAAATGCTGACTGTGCTGCTGATGTGGCAGTCCGTACTGATGACTGTGTGTACGGTTTTTTGAATGTCACTGTACAGAAAATCCGACGTGTCAGGTTTTACCCGCGGGCCAGTGGCCGCCTGCCACGTGGCGGACGCGGGTTCCTCCGATCTGTGTCCACGTGGTGGTGCCTGGAGGCGGAGCGATGGGAGGTGCACGCGGGAGCCGCTGGAGGCTGCAGCTGGTGGCGGTGGTGGTGCTGGGACCTGCGGACTGCGATGATTGGACGTGTCGGAAAGCGGGAGTTGCAGGGCACCGGAGAGTAGACGTGGGAGGCACCGCTCGGACGGACGCGGCGCGGATGGAGGACGAGGCGGAGTCCGGCGAGGTCGTGGGGAGCGGAAGCCGGGGCGGAGGCCGATGTACAGTACGCTGTGGGTTCTGTCGGAAGGACGGACGAACAGGTACGGATGGCAGACGAGCAGCGGGTACCGTCGACCGGAAAGTACGACAGTCTGCAGACCTGCGCACACAGGAGCACGGGGGGGGGGGGTCTGCGGACCCCCGAAAACCAAAAATTTTTTTTGATTTTTTTTCTTTTCAATTTTTTTTGCTTTCAAATTTTTTATTTTTATTTTTTTCAAGTTTTTTGATTTTTCAATTTTTCAAAACAATTTTCTGAAAAAAGAAAATATTTTTTTGAAAAATATATATTAAAAATTCAAAAATCCGTACGAATAGGGCAAAAATGGAGAAAAAATTTTTCTCACCAAAATAGGCCAACTTTATAACCAAAATTCATGGAAATGGCCTTCCGGACGCAATGGAGAGGTCGGATCTGGTCTAGGACGCCTCCAAATGATGATGCTCCTCAGATCAGCCTCTTGACGTCGCAATAATGCCTCTTCAAGACGAATCAATGAAGCCCCAAAAGCTCTGATACCATGTTGGATTTTGCCAAGATCAAGAGGTCAATGAAATGTACAAGATAGAGACACAATATAGGACAAGAATAAACTTTATTCTCATCAATAGAAAATGATCAACAATTGTTGTTACATACAATGTAGATGAGCCTGCTTATATAGGCAAGGCTAGGGATATGTATGAGCACACAAATATGACATGTGGCTCAATAAGAAACAAGGGTAGGTAGGAAATAGGTGTGGGTAGGTAGGAGAAATAATATAATATTCCACATGAGGTGGATCACCCACCGAAGGTGGAATTATCACTCCACAATAAGTGGATATGATAGTGTAATAACAAGATCAACACCATAAGAGGTGGAATTTCTCCTACACACACTATCCCAATGTGGCACAAACACCCAAGTGTCTCATATCCAAACTACTATGAAATGAATTATCCTAAGTAAACTTAAGTAAGTGTAATAATATCCATGATGAATAATTATTTACACCAACAATCTTCTATTAAATCATTAGTGCATAATAGGAAGAGAAAATCATACAACAAAGACAAACAATAGTTTAGTGATTTCAATGAGTCATCTAAGAAAGCAATTTTATGTAGCAGATGCTTCAACACTTTGTACAAGAAATTTCAATTGTAAAGCCATCAATTTTTGTCACTCCCCAATAAAATAATTTAGGTTTCACCAAATAAATGCACAATTACCTTCTAAATAGTGCCTCTGCATTCAACTTTGTTGTTTACATCACGAAACTAGCCACAAGACATCTCCTCCACATGCTCTTCCTCCAATATTTATTTTACAAATCATTTGGATAAGAATATGGCGTGTAATAAGTGCAAAGAATAATATGAGGCTTTTCACACTAGCAATAAATTTTTGCATTCAATGTTCCCCAAATTGTATCAAATTATTATGCTATGATCGCATGCATGCAGTTCCTATTCACATGGCATCTCAAAATTAGGCTTGCAACATCCTATATCTATGACTTCAACCTCTTGGATAGGCAGCCTCAATGCAATGATCTTCCTCAAATAGTGGCTTCAATCTTGACTAAATTATATCTTTCTTCAATTCTACAACATCTCCTCATGGCAGTAGTTGTAGAATCAACTCCTTCTCTCATTTTGTTAATAACGCTTAGAGTTATTTGTGCATAGAGAATAATATTACAATTTTCAATAATTAGCGCCCATCTACCATAATGGTCATCATCCCATCTACTGCTGCCTGTTGGTGTATTCATGGTAGGAGGAAGTCCTCAAAGAGAACAATCCAAACTGTGCATCAAATGAAACACAACACAAACAACTCAACGTGATGGAGGCAATGCAGAATTAGAATTATATTATATTAAGAATTAAAATACAACTGGCCGGCAACATGCGGGCTTACAAGATTTGACATATAGGCCTGATTACAAACATGCTCAAACACAATATCCAGGCTCAAGAAATAATGTAAGCCAACTCTGAACCTTCTATCTCTATCTTCTTGCCAAAAAATTATGTCTATCTACTTGACTATATTGATTTATATGATATTAATAGCTCAAGGATGATCCACATCGATCCAAGATGGAAAAAATGCCAATGAAGAAGATGTAACATGTAAAACAACCAAGTCAACCTCCATCAAAGGAATCCCTTTGAAAACAACATAGAATGATGTGTATATGTAAGGGAAGGTTGGCCACAATCCAAGGGACGTTGGAAGCAGCGAAATTGGGCTTCACAAGCTATGAAAATGATCCACAATATTCTCCATTTGCAAATAGGTCCAAGCAGTTCCGGTGCTATGAGCTAGAAAACTATCCCAAAATTCGGAAGCAATAACTTGCCAGAAAAAGATACAAACATCCTGCCCACTTAGGATAAGGTAGATGAAGATGTCCACAAGCAAAATCCAACTCCACAAGATCTAGTGCGCAAATGCAAAGAAACACAAAAAAAAATGTTGAAATTGCAAAATAGAAAGCAAAATGGAAAGAAAATGTTTTTGGTTGATGCAAGATTACCAAGGACCAGGGATGCTCCTGCATCACATGCTCACCTTATTAATGTAAAAATCCATCAGGGTGAATTCACAAAGCTGGTTCCCAATTTTGCCAACAAAGGAATTTGGCGAAAGTGGGAACTTCGATTTTTAAGGTGTTCGAGTGAAATATGGGTGTTTGCTCGAATTACCCTTGGGAGTTCGAGCAAACCACTTTGCGGACCTGGGTTCGCTCGAACCACCGGTGACTTTTGGGTTCGAGCGAACCCTCTAAAATATTAATATTTTAGGGGGTACGCTCGAACCCTTTTTGGTTAGGGTTTTTTTAAAACATTTATAAAAAGCGAAAGTGACAGTTAAAGGGTCATTATCAAAGTTGTCTTTTTCTGTCTAGTGGGGGTTGGATCGAACCAGTCGTCAGCATCACGTCACCGAGCTTTGTCTGCAGTAGCTAGCACCTTTCAGATTTCAGTTTTCGACCTTTATTATATCAGGTGCACAAAATAACCCTTTGTTTGGTTTAATATTGTCTTTTTTTATTAAATTAATAAATAATTTGTTTGTTAATTTATTTTTTTAATTAAATAATTGTATATAGTTACTGTTTTTCAACATTTTAGAAAAATGTCTGATAATTTATTGTTTTTCATTATTTTAGAAAAATGTTTGATAATTTAATGTTTTGATTGAAATGTGTCAATTTGTTTTTAAAATTACATAATTGTATATATGTATATTTTTTTCAACATTTTAAAAAATTGTTATGAAAAACATAGAAAACTAAGACCTAGTAAATCAAAACTTAGAAAAACATTAGCAAAAAAAGAAAATTAGAAAAATGTCGCAAACGTAAATATAATAAATTAAACTTTAGAAAAATTAATAAATTTTAATTTAAATAAACATTAGAAAATTTAGATAACAAATTTAAACAAATTAGACAAAATAAATCCTCTACAATGTGACCCATTTTCACATCCTATTTCATGCACAACATGACCCCTTAAGACCACATATGCCTTGATGACACTATACGTTCCCTTAGGAGGTCATAGAGGATCACATATAACATACTAGTGTACATATGACATTCCCTTTAGGATCACATAGTGTCCTAAGAGGTCATACGTGGTCCTAAGGGGTCACACGTGTTATAACACATGCGTGACCCCTTAGAACCGCATATGACCCCTTATAAAATTGTAGTGTCAATGACATATACCCCTTAGTCCATCAAATAGTGTCTTAACATATGCATGATCCATTAGAACCGCATATTACCCTTTATAAAATCCTAGTGTGAACAACATACCCCTTAGTCCATCACATAGTGTCTTAAGGGGTCGTATGTGGTCCTGCATGCATTAACACATGCATGACCCCTTAGTAGGTCACATAGGACCCCTTATAACATCCTACCAAGTACATATGACATTCCCCTTAGGATCACATAGTGTCCTAAGGGGTCATATGTAGTCCTGAGGGGTCATGTGCATGTGTTATAACATATGCATGACCCCTTAGAATTGCATATGACCCCTTATAAAATCCTAGTGTGAATGACATATCCCTTAGTCCATCACATAGTGTCTTAAGGGGTCGTATGTTGTCCTAAGGGGTCACGCATGCATTAACACATGCTTGACCCCTTAGTAGGTCACATATGACCCCTTATAACATCCTACTATACATAATATGACATTCCCCTTAGGATCATATAGTGTCCTAAGGGGTCATATGTGGTCCTGAGGGGTCACACATGTGTTATAACACATGCGTGACCCATTAGAACCGCATATGACCCCTTATAAAATCCTAGTGTGAACTACATACCCCTTAGTTCATCACACAGTGTCTTAAGGGGTCGTATGTGGTCCTAAGGGGTCACGCATGCATTGACACATGTGTGACCCCTTAGTAGGTCACATATGACATTTCTTATGTGTCCTAAGGGGTCATATGTGGTCCTAAGGGGTCCCGCATGTGTTATAACACATGCGTGACCCCTTAGCAAGTCACATACGACCCCTTATAACATCCTACTATACATATGATGAACCCCTTAGGATCATATAGTGTCCTAAGGGGTCATATGCAACCTCCTGACCCATTAGAACCGCATATGACCCCTTATAAAATCCTAGTGTGAATGACATACCCCTTAGTTCATCACATAGTGTCTTAAGGGGTCGTATGTGGTCCTAACCTAGGGTCACACATGCATTGACACATGCGTGACCCCTTAGTAGGTCACATATGACCCCTTATAACATCCTACTATACATATGGCATTTCCTATGTGTCCTAAGGGGTCATATGACCCCTTATAACATCCTACTCTACATATGACATTCCCCTTAGGATCATATAGTGTCCTAACATATGCACGACCCCTTAGAACCGCATATGACCCCTTATAAAATCCTAGTGTGAACGTTATACCCCTTAGTCCATCACATAGTGTCTTAAGGGGTCGTATGTGGTCCTAAGGGGAATGTCATATGTACATATGACATTTCCAATGTGTCCTGAGGGGTCATATGTGACCTACTAAAGGGTCGTATTAGAACCGCATTAGAATCGCATATGACCCCTTATAAAATCCTAGTGTGAATGACATGCCCCTTAGTTCATCACATAGTGTCTTAAGGGGTTGTATTTGGTCCTAAGGGGTCATGCATGCATTGACACACATACGTGACCCCTTAGTAGGTCACATATGACCCCTTAGGATCAAATGACCCCTTATAACCCCTTATAACATCCTATTGTACATATATGACATTCCCCTTAGGATCATATAGTGTCCTAACATATGCATAACCCCTTAGAACTGCATATGACCCCTTATAAAATCCTAATGTGAACGACATACCCCTTAGTCCATCACATAGTGTCTTAAGAGGTCGTATGGCATTCCCGTTAAGATCACATATTGCAGATTTAATACTTTTATAATCATATGGGCCCAAATATAATCATATCCAGGCCCAAATGTTATATATCATGTTCTTGAATTTTTTATGTATGTCAAAGATTTAAATATACATGTGTTAGATCTCTCTATCTCTCTAAAATATATGTTATCTCTAGATCTGAAATATATGTTATCTCTCTCTCTCTGTCACTGAAATATTTGAAATTTTTACATGTATTTTTTGAAAATGAAAATGATCTCTCTCTCTCTCTCTCTCATGAAGATTTAAATGTATAATCTCTCTCTCTCTTTCTCTCTGCTTATGTATTTATTTTAACTTTATGACATGTACCTAGATAGATGGCATCCCAGGATATACCTTCGTAGGCTCCTGATCAGGATCCACCTGCGCAGGCTCCACATCAGGAGCCACACATTGATGATGTTGATCCTCTATAGCAGGATCCCCCCTTGCCCGACATTGCTACTATTTTTCAGTACAGTGATCGGGAGTTGCATAGGTTGAGGGCCATATTAGATGACCCTCGTACTGATGGCGTGTACAAGAGTACATGCACGTCCATTTTTTATAGTTTGCGGACATTGAGGGACCGCTTAGTTTCTCATACCTTATTCTCACCTAAGGTTATAGCAGATATATATAGACAGTTGAGGAGTGAGGTGAGGGGTCCTCAACTTTTTGCTGATGTGGTGGGGGTGGTCTCGAAGGAGACCATCAAGGAGAGATGCTTTCCACAATATCAGGAGAAGAGTAAGGTGAGGGGATATCAGGTTACTAGATGTATCGACCCACAGGTTGCATCACTGATCTACCCACGCTTCTTAGCTGCCCATGGTCGTTATCCTAATAACGACCATATACCATTATACTTTGCACAACAGGTATTTGCTGAGGTTCATTGTCAGATGAAACCAAACTACCTTGATATTCCAGGATATTATGGATAGGGGAGGGGCAGGATTGCTGATAGAGATGCATATCGTAGGCGTGATAGAGCTCCGCCTAGACACAGGGACCTTGTTGGCCAAAGATTTCCTGTAGTAGTCCCAGCCATGGCACCCATAGCGGATCACATTGTGATTGCTTCTCAGAGAGAAGCAATTGATAGGATTGGACAGATTGCATCAACAATAGCCACCATATCTTCTAATAGGGTGGGCAGATATATGATGACTCGACCACGTTCATGATCATCCATAGATCATGCATCTTCTAGTCATGGGGGGGCTTCAGGTTCAGATGATCGGTATATTTTTGCTAGCATCCCCTCTCCAGATGAGGTAGTAGTTATAGTCAGAGGTAGTAGACATGTACAGATGTCACAGTATTTAGCCGAGGACCTACTACATGCTTATAGTTTTATTTCATCTCAACTTGGGATACCATTGGCTGATGTTAGAGAGGAGATTCTAAGAGATGGTCAGGCTATAGTGGCATCGACGCATACCCCGAGGCAGTCATAGCATTCTCATCACTCTACGCATGCTCCAGGCACTGACCCACCTACAGATCACTCTGTTGCTGCAGAGGAGGAGCTATGAGCTAATCAGGTCCATATCACAGATGAGGGCCACTTGGATTCATTTGAGGATATATGAGCTGATCAGGTCCATATCACAGATGAGGGTTTGGACTCATTCGAGGATCAGTTGAGAGATTTGAGCCATACTGGATTTATGGACATGCTACTACAGTCAAACACTTCATCCACAATGCCCACTCATCTAGTTAGCCCCTTGTACTCCTCAGTGATACGTATAGCTAGAGAGAGATATGCAGGCACGACTGATGTTGTTGATATGATCATGGGACAAGATTCGACTATACAACCTACTCCAGGTGATACATAGGTATGTACATGTACATGTACGTTTAAATTTTTAGAAGATATGTATACATGTTGCAAATTTGTAGGATAAATCTATATATGTATAGATCATGTTTAATAAATAATATAGAGTTCTAAGTTTTAATTTGTAGATCATTTAAATTGATCATGGACTAATCCTTAAATTGATAGTTAGCTCATGTCACTCCTTCCTTGAGCTTTGAGCGTGTGCGTAGGAGAGATTCTTTAGATGTTGTTAGTGTATAGGTTAGTTATGGTTTTTGGTACATGTATGTACATGTATGTATACATGCACGTTACAATTTATATTTAAATTTTTATTTAAATCTACTTGGATTTGATGTACATGCACGTCTAGAGAGATAGATATATTATATTTAATATTTAAATAAATTCTACTTTTGCAGGACTCCCCCTCAGATGGTCGCTCAGTTCGTAGCTCATCCCTGTTGATTTTCTCTAGACTTTATAGCTCATTTACATTTATCTTTTTATAGACTTTCATATTATATATATTCATGCACGTACATGGAGTTTAGACTCTAGATTATACTTTATACCTAGTTTGTGTTTGATCAGATTATACATGTTTGATTATATTAGATTTATACATACATTTGATTAGATTGTATATTTCACATGCATGTACAAATTTGAAGTTTAGACTAGAGATTATACTTTATATCTCCGTTGTGTTTGATCGGATTATATAGATTTATACATGTGTTTGATTAATATTAGATTTATACATGTTTGATTAGATTAGATTTAAATACATATTTGATTAGATTGTATATTTCACATGCATGTACAATGAAGTTTAGACTAGGTTATACTTTATATCTCCGTTGTGTTTGATCGGAAATTATATAGATTTATACATGTTTGATTATATTAGATTTATACATGTTTGATTAGATTAGATTTCAATACATGTTTGATTAGATTGTATATTTCACATGCATGTACAATGAAGTTTAGACTAGATTATACTTTATATCTCCGTTGTGTTTGATCGGATTATATAGATTTATACATGTTTGATTATATTAGATTTATACATGTTTGATTAGATTAGATTTAAATACATGATGTTTGATTAGATTGTATATTTCACATGCATGTACAATGAAGTTTAGACTAAATTATACTTTATATCTCCATTGTGTTTGATAGGATTATATATATTTCCACTGCATCAGGTGATATGAATTTTAGACTAGAGATTATATATATATTTCATCATCAGGTGATATGAAGTTTAGACAAAATGTTTAACTATTGTTATGCCTCTATCTTTCAAATACTCAAAAAACTTCTTAAAGCAATTTTGTACAAAAAGTGTGTCATGCTCCTTATCATCACTGATATAGAAGTGGTACTCTTTCTTAATGACATGATTTTCAAATGTACTATCAACACCATCCAAATTCATCTGTGCATGTCGATAACACATATGCACCAAAATAGTGATTTGCTTTGAAAAGTAATACTCTAATTGAATCTCTTTTTGATGTGCAAAAGAGTAATTCTCTGCGAAGTCAACTACAGATAGAATAGTTCCAAGTGGGAAAGTGTCTCTTAATCTTTTAAATTGTTCTGCTTGCCACTTGGCAAAAAAACCATGGCATATGTATGGTTTTATCAACTTACGAAAAATTTTCCATAAATGTTCCAATAGGTATTTCCTCTTCTACATAATCTAGCCTTGTAGATTCCTTTCCAAATTTTGTTTCAATTTTTTTATACTTGTAACTCTTGCAATTTACCATCTTCCTTGTGTCAGTATCTTCATCTCTCAAAGGTAATTTAGCCAAGTCCCCGCATGTTCCACAAATTCCTCTTATGCAATTTATTTGACCGGTTGCATTATCATCTGATTTATCACATAAGATGGATGCTATGAATTGACTTGTTCGTTTAGGAGGAGCATTTTCAAAACCATCACTATCTTCTCTAATCTTTTGAAACACCTGATAGTACAAGTCAAATTCGATGTGATAACGACAACAACAAGTTTCAAAAACTTTGTTTAACTTCACATAATATGGCCTTAACCGTTCAAACATGGTTTATCCAATCTTTATATGAGGGTTTATTTTAGTAAACAATACATACAATTCATGTTTTGTTGTTTCTATCCAATGTTTTACACAGAGATCATAATGATCAGGACCAATCCTTTGCTTGATAACATCTCTACTATTTGATGAAGGATGAGTATTATCATTCCAAAAACTTGTCAGAAAGTTCCTAACAACATCTTCAATTCTATCAGAATGAGGATCTCTACACGTAATTGCCCAATTCCCTTCTGAGGTAGTATCATCCAAAATCTTTCTCCTTTTAACATATTTAGATATTGTCCTTCTACTAAAACCAAACTCAGATGACAGTGAAGAGATTTGTCTTTTTTGAGACAATCTTTCATTTACTAAAGATGTCAATATCAGTCTTCTTCAAATGGTCTTATCTATTTTTTGAGATTTTTTACCAATGTTCACCAAACCTTTCTTAACATTATCAACAATAGATTTTTGTAGCTGAGAAGTTTTCCTCTTTTGACTTGTTGTATCTATACCCAACAATTTCATTGGATCTATTAAGTCTTTATGAGTAAGTACAATTGATAACAATTGAGCTTTTTCTGGTGTAGTATCAAGATTGTTGAAATGAGACATTATTTCTTTTCCACTTTTATTCATTGACCTGCTTTTAGTATGTCTAGGTTCTACACTGAGACGTTTCAACTCATCCACATCCATTTCAAGTAAATGATCTAAATTTTTATAAGAAATATTTCTCTTCACCTATTTAGCTAGATCCACAATATGCTCATCCATATCAGTGGTAGGAGGTAAGGAGCCTGACCCCTCTCCTTCAAAGGTCTCCGTTGGTTCAACTTGGACAATCTCCTCCCTATGTTCATCAACTATATTGTGTTCTTCAACAGATTCATTTGCCTCGACTCTCGCTTCAGAACTCCCTTCTTCTCGAGCCCATTCTGAACATAATTTAAGAGTTTGTGTAAGGTTCTTGAATTAATTAGAGATTATTCAATTAGGTTTAAGAATAGGGGTGAATTTGGCTTAAAGCTTTGTAACATGTTAAAATTAGCCCGTTCAATTTGGTTTATTAAATTTAATTACTTTCAGGACCTTATTGTTATAACTCTAATTAAATTACCTGTTTATGTTTAAAGTTCAATTTGTTCTCAGGTTACGATTAAAGTTCAATCTCTAATTTTGAGCACTAATTTAACACATAAAATAAAATTTTGATAAATTAGAAATTCCAATTTTGAAAATTAAAAGTACAAATATTTTGATGCATGCATATGATAAAGGTGACCTCATATTAATTTGTTATGGACCATAATGTAGGTGGACTATAATTTGTCACATCTATGTATATTTAAGACCTATTATTGCATAATAGACCTCCTAATCTGAAATGTTTTTGCATGTACGTGAAGTCATATAAATAGTTCATCTAAATTATTCAACATGTTTAATAGACCTTATAAGTTTATGTCACATTTAAGACCTATAATCAATGTAATAGTCCTAATTTAGGCCTTATTATTAAAATCAATATGACCACGTATGAAAAAACATTTCACAATTAATATACTTAACTACCCTTAAGACAGATATATTATGTGATATTAAAGGACCTATTGAACATGAAATTACTTGTACATGTAGATTAAATATTCAATATATATAATTTAGAACCTAGAAATTATGACATAATAGGTCTTATCTATTATAAATGGACTTAATTATATAGGAGAAAAATGCAATTACACAACAAGCAAGTTGATGGAATTTGAAATTTGCAAATACACATGTATTATCTCAAATTAATTATGCTTTCCAATTAAAGCAAGATTATTTTTAATCCTATTATTTCCAATTAATTTAATTAAGATTTTTTAAATTAATTTTCATTAAAAATATTAGATTAAAAATATTGAACTAATTAATTGTTATGTAATACATATTAAATTAAATAGAAATAAAATTAAAAATACATACTTGCTTCAAGATATCTTTGTCTTCTTTGTTCTCGATATCTTTCTTCCGTTTCGGGAGAATAATTCCTTGAAGTCTTATTTTGCCTTCTCTTCTTGTTACCCATGCTTTTACAAAAAACCTTCAAATTATTGCCTTCAAAATAATTGTCAAATGTCTTCTTTCATCCAAAAATGCGAATTATTTTAATCATTTGTGTGATAAAAAATGAAAAAAATTATGGACATTTATACGACTCCACAAATGAAATTCATTTAGCCAAAATGCGTCGGCCAGAGTTCGAACGAAACCCGACAGTTAAAAATGGTCGGGTTCGTTCAAACATGACAGTTACAAAAAAGTACGGGCCACAAAACAAGCCCAGTGGTTCGAGTGAATGGGGGTTTTCTCAAACCCCTAATGGTTCGAGCGAACCCAATTCGCTCGAACAATTGTTCGTTCGAACCCTTCAATTAGAAGTTTCTCCCAAAAAATTTCAGAGTTCTGAAGAATTAATGACTTTGGAGCTCTATTTCAAGGCACAAACGAAATAATCTTGATAACCCAAAAATATTAGATGGTAGTACTCGGAACAAGCTTTCTAACGAGTATAATTTTGTTATATTTTGAATTTATTATGTTCTTGTTTTTTTAATTTTATGGAAAATTGGTTTTTCACTGAACATGAACTTCTCTGTTCAATGCATTGGGAAAAATAAGAAACTAATTCAAAAAAATTCTGAAAAATATCTATGCCCCTGGTATTGATGTCTTCTTTCTAACAAAAAAAAAAATTGAATTTTGATTTATATAGAACAAGTTATGTGTTCAAACGTAAACCTATGTCTGAATTATGACTAGTCAGACTTCAAAACATTATAAAATGAAAAATATTGAACATATCACTATAAAACCAAATGCAAGCCCTGGATATTGATGTTACAAACCAAAATTCGAAATAATTGAGTTTTTATCATTTATAGAAAAAAAATTATGCATTTCAGGAGGCACATCACTCTTAAATAATGTAGTTAGTTGTAAAAAACTACTTTTCGAGGGAGATGGAAACTTTTTTTAAAAATCCTTCAAAAAAAATTGAAAAAAATGTATATAGAATCTAAAAACAAAATTCTAGAAATCACTAATTTACATCATTTGCAAATTTTTAATAGTTTAAAAGTTATAGTTCTCGGAAGTTGAAGATTATTTTAAAATGTACATCTTAGTGTCAAAAGTGGCAAAAAAGTGGGAACCATTATTGTGAGTTCACCCAACATCAACTGTAGTACAATAGAGGTGCTTGTTTTCACTTGGCCTCTGAGGCACATCTGTGTTTTATTCAACCTCCAATGCTTGTCTTGATTTCATTGCAAAGATAATTCATGACTCTAGCACTACCTCCATCAGCTCCAATATTTTGTTGTGGGGGATACTGTCTACTCGATGATGGTGCTAGCTACAACAATGGTGATACCCCCTTTTCTCCAATATATTGATGAGGATAACTTGAGAAGGTAGATTCTGCCCAAGCATGAGTTTTGTTGCAAAACTAACTCTCTCCAATTTCTTTGTGTTGGCTTTGATGCCATATAAGAAATTAGAGCACACACAATAATATATTTTCTATCTCAATTTATTTAATATTTATAGGACTTCTCATATCCTACTTTTTAGGAAACAATATTCTTAAATAGATTGAGTTGTTTTACTAATTCAATATATATAGACACATACGCAGGTCACTATTATAATAACATATTTAACATACTCTAACAAACCTAAAAGTAATTATGATATGCATCCAATGATGCAATATTCCTAACAACCAACAAACCTATAAAATTATTATTTTATACATCCTAATATTCCTCACCTATGTGAACACTAATTAGATAGACAAAAACAAATAGCCAATGAATAGGAAAGGATAAAATTAGATCATGAGATTGAATGGTGATAAAAACTGAATCAAATTTATTTCCAACAAACTATCATATCAACTTGTTTAGGAAACTACAAAATTTGAAGCAAAAGGATAGTAGCATTAAGGACTACATTGAAGAAGTTCATTGGTTAAGCATAAGAGTTAGTCGTGTAGAAGATGATACTGAGAAAGTTTCAAAATACTTGAATTGTCTATGTATAGATCTATCCTAGATGAAATATGTATGATCAATATACATAGTGTGGAAGAGACATATCAACATGCCTTAAAGGTAGAAGAGAAACTCAATAGGAAGAAAAAAATTACCTTAAGGGCAGAAGAGAAACTCAATAGGAATAAAAAAAGTAACTCCCAAGGTAGAGGGCGATTTTCACGTGGAAGAGGAAAACCGAACAATGGTAAAGTCTATCGATGTAAGAAAGAAGAAGTGAGTACATTAAGTGCAAGTATGCAAGAAGGTAAAGGAAGAGGATAATTCCCTACAAGAAGAGGAAAATATCCTCATGGAAGAGGGTCGCTTGGAAGATCGGTAAAGGAAGAGGTTTCAACAATACATGTTTCCAATGTGGAGAATCTCGAGACATTGAGCATTCGAATGTCTACAAATCCAGAATGATGGACAAGAGGAAAAGAGGCACAAGTGAATGTAGCACAAGTTGAAAATCAGGAGACCAAAATTAATCATGAAGAAGACCCCGAAGATGGAGAATCATTGAGAGTTTTGTTGAATCAAAAAAAGAGAACTCGAGGCCAATCCAAAGATGAAATCTATTTTGAATGTAAGGTGTAAGGTGGGTGGAAAATGTTGTAAAGTCATTATGGATAGTGGTAGCATTAATAATATTGTATATAAGAAAATGGTGAACAAGATAAAAGTGAAAATAATCAAACATCCTAGCCCATATAGAGTTTCATGTTTGCAAAAGAAGGATCACTTGTTGGTCAATGAACATTTTTTGGTGAGTTTGCAAATTAGAAACTAAAAGGATGAAGTCATGTGTGACATAATGCCAATGAATGTATGTCATATTCTCTTGGGTAGATGTGTTTGATAGTTCAAATAACCAGAAGACAACTGAGAGTAGGGGGGGGGGTGAATCAATTGTCACAGATTACCAGAACCATTAGAAATTAAAACTTTAATACAGGAACGCAAAACATTAATATCGGAATAGAAGTTAAACCAATTAAGCATAAACAATAATCACATAATAAACACCATCCACATGACACAAAGATTTATACATGGAAACCCGGTAAAGGGAAAAACCACGATGGGAAGCCTACCAACAGTCAGATAATACTTCTGTAGTAAGTATGTGAATTACAGTTGAGGGGTCTGCACTTGCAGGAAGGCCAATAGCCTAGAGCGCACTGCTCATCACAAAAGGAGACTCACTAACTACATAGAAATCTAGACTACAATCCAGAGAAGTGTTGAACTGTAAAAGATAGCATCTCCTATGCCTGAGTACAGTTCCAGATAAGTTCAATACTAGAGGACTAAATTCTCTTACATAAACCCAATTTGATCTCCAATGATCGACCAAATCCACTGCCTGAATGATATTACATTATTTGCACATTACATCCCTTTCCCATAACCATGATGATCTACAATGAGATCTTAAATCTATATATACAAACCCCCGACCATAAACAATTAGGTCAGACACCAGACAATAAACCAATTACATAATTATAAAAGATGTCGGCCTTAGACCAAACAAATAATATCCAAAACAAAAAACATCCCGGAAACACATTGAGAGGTCCAATCCACACACTTTATTAAACCGGTCCATAACCTAGACCAACTGGGACCCAATGTAGGTCCACACAGTACAACAATGATCTCCATCTGCCAAGTCTCGAACATGATCACCAGTAGCATCCAGAAACCATACCAGAAGCTGCACCAACACCACTTATGCAATTCATCAAAGATCTTCAGCAAAAGCTCTGTCAGTGAAACCCTCACCGGAACCAGAAGCCAAGATTCTAAGCAAACAGGATAGCATCCGATCACCAGACTGAAACCAACTTATTGAATATGAACATGAGTATCATGAATAAGCCAATTCCATAACCAAACTATACCGGAGCCTACCAAATCATGCCAGATCCAAACCAACCAAAAACCACTCAACCTACCAGGACCAGAAGCATCTAAATAGATAGTGTTGGAATCAATGACAAAACATCAATGCAACACATAATCAATTCCTCCAAATGGCCAAAAATCTCCCCCTTTGGCTTAATGGCAACACTGGATGTGAAAAAATCTAAGTACCAAGAAATGCCAAACAAGTCTCCCCCAATGGAAGACAACCAACCATATAGTTTTGAAATAAAGACCAAACTCCCCGTGTGAATGATATCTCTATCAAGTTCTGAATTATACATATCTCTCTCCCCCCCTAATGTATACAACTCCTTAAGTTTTCTTTTTCACATCAATAACTCTCCCCCTTTGACATCAACGCCAGAAATCTGACAAAAATATCAAAGCAAAAACATAAACCACTGAATCACAAATATGACTACTCCCCCTAAGTAGTAGCATCCCCACATCAATACCAGAATGAATAGTATGTTTGATAATGCATGTTGGATTGATGCCAAACCGCATCAATCAAGTCTCTACTGGAGGGGCAGAAACTCCCAATCTATCTCTTAGGTACTCAAATGATGGCTTGGGAAAAGGTTTAGTGAAAATATCTACAATTTTGTCTTTAGTGTTCACATAAACCAGTTTAACTTCATTTTGTTCCACCTCTTTCTTCAAAAAGTTGTACTTGATAGATATGTGCTCTGGCTTAGAATGAAATACGGGATTTTTTGATATATCAATAGCAGGAGAGTTATCATAGTGAATAAATACCTGGTGCATTACAATCCACCTTTATATCCTTCAACATTTGCTTCATCCATAAAACTTGTGTAGAGTTAGTAGCAGCAACAACATACTCAGCTTCAACAGTAGATAAAGAAGTACATGACTATTTCTTGTTGATCCATGAAACCAACTTCTTTCCAAGAAAGAAAGCTCCACCTTAAGTACTTTTCTGGTCATCAACATCTCTAGCCCAATCAACATCTGTATATGCACATAAAGTAAAGTCACCATCCTTAAGGTACCACAAACCATATTCTGATGTACCTTGCAAGTATCTAAAAATCCTTTTCACCGCACTCTCATGATTCTCTCTAGGATCACTCTGAAATCTTGAAACAATACAAACAACATTCATTATGTCAAGCCTAGTCTGAGTCAAATAAAGCAGACCTTCAATCATAGATTTGTATCTTGTAGGATTTACCAGTGCAGAAACATCTTTTCTTGTCAATTTCTCACTTGTAATCATAGGAGTACTTACTGGTTTAAAATATTCCATACCAAATTTCTTCAACAATTCCTTAGCATACTTAGTTTGACAGATAAAAATACCTTTGTCAGTCTGAGTAATCTGCAAACCTAAGAAAAATTTCATCTCACCAATCATAGACATCTCAAATTCTTTCTCCATATTCTTATAAAATTCTATGCATAACTTATCTTCACCTCCAAAAATAATGTCATCAACAAATACTTCAATAATCAGTTTATCATCATCAGTGATTTTATAATATATTATTGTCAGCACTACCCTTAGTAAAACCAAGCTTCAAAAGATATTTATCCAACCTTGCATACCAAGCTCTAGGTGCTTGTTTCAATCCATATAAAGCTTTCCTTAACTTGCAAACCAAGTTTGTATCATTTGATAGTGAAAAGCCATCAAGTTGCTCAATACAAACTTACTGATTAAGATCCCCATTCGAAAATGCACATTTAACATCCATCTAATAAACCTTTTAGTTGTTACAAGCAACACAGGCAAGAAACAATCTTACAACTTCAATCCTAGCTACAGGTGCAAAAGTCTCTCCATAATCAATTCCTTCCTTCTGAGAATATCCTTTACAAACCAATCTAGCCTTATTCCTTATAACTTGACTATCCTCATTCAATTTATTCCTAAAAACCCATTTAGTTCCAATAACATTCTTAATTTTAGGTTGGGGAACCAAAGTCCATGTGTTATTTTTCTCAATCTGCTCTAATTCTTCTTCCATAGCTTTCAACCAATATTAATCTTTACATGCCTCAATTACTTCAATACCGGTTCAACTTGTGAAATTAAACATACCTCATTATTTGTCAATCTTCTTCTTGTCATTACTCCATTGTTCTTATCCCCAATGATCTGATCTTCTAAATGAGTCAATCTCACATACCTAGGAGTCCTCTGACTCTCTATTCCTCTTCCCTGTTCTTCAGTTATTGTTGAATTTTCTGATATTGTCGGAGTAACTGGTTCAACACTGTATTCTAATAAAGGTTCTACCGGTTCAGATATAATCATTTTCATAGCTGGTTCCTTCTCATAAACTCTGATTTGACTTTTGTTCAGCTCATCTACTTTGACATTAGCACTCTCCACAATTCTCTGCAATCTCTTGTTATAACATCTATATGCCTTGATTTCAATAGAATAACCAAAAAATATGCCTTCATCACATCTAGGATCAAATTTGCCAATAATATCATTTCTCCTGATATAACATTTACTACCAAAAATTCTAAAGTACTTAACTATAGGTGTATTGTCAAACCATAAAATTCATATGGTGTCTTACCGGTTTCTCCTTTAATATGTACTCTATTGAATGTATAAACTGTTGTGCTTACTGCTTCTCTCCAGTACATATGAGGTAGACTAGCTTCCATCATCATTGTTCTAGCAGCATCCAAGATAGTTATGTTCTTCCTTTCCACAAATCCATTATGTTGAGGTGTCTGGGGAGTAGAAAATTGTCTTCTTATACCATGCTTCTCATAAAAGTTATTAAATTTGTCAGATGTGAATTCTCCACCATGATCTGACCTCAAACATTTAATCTCAATCCTATCTCTATTTCCACTTTATCCTTAACGATTTTAAAATTTTAAAATTATTCAGATTTTTTCTTTAGAAAAGTAACCCTCGTCATTCTAGAATAATCATCCATGATTAGCATCAAATATCTATCACCTTGAAAACTTTTAATTCTAGCAAGGCCACACAAATTAGTATGTATAAGATCAAGAACATCATTTGATTTATCTTGTATACTCCTAAAAGTGGTTCTGACCTGTTTACCCATTTGACATTCTTTACATACTAGATTACAAGGCTTCATAATTTTAGGTATATCTCTAACTGCCTTAGTTGAAATGATCTTTACAATGCAATCAAAATCTACATGACACAGCCTTTTATGCCATAGCCAACTCTCATCAATCTGTGTAATCAAACATGTCTTCTCACCGGAGTTCAAATGAAATATGTTACCTTTTGTATGTGTACCAGTTGCAATCTCCAAACCAGATCTGTTAATGATTTTTCATTTTCCATCCTTGAATTGTAATTGAAATCCCTTATCCACCAATTATCCTACACTCAAAATATTATGCCTTAAACCTTCAACATAATAAACATTGTCAGTATTGTTCTTACCATCCAATGATATAGTTTATTTTCCTTTGATGATACATACTTTGTCATCTCCAAATCTAACTAGACCGCCATCAAATTATTGCAAAGATAGAAACTTCCGCTTATCTCTAGTCATATGATGTGAACAACTACTACCAATTACCCATTCATCCTTGTCTTCAATTTTAGCAGCAAATGCATTTTCTTCAGGTATATTCTTTTCCAGTGTCGAATCATCTTCCTTGATAGCCAAGAACACCGATTCCTTCCCATTGCCGAAACCACTAGCAGAGTCTTCTGTCGATTCATCATCAAAATCAATAATTCCTTCCTCATCCGCAATGTAGAAAGATTTGTCTATGATTTTCTTATATCTATACTTGTTCTGATATCCAGGGTTAGGCTTAAAAGATCTTTTAACTCTTTCTTCAAATCTTGAATTCCTTTCAGGATATCTAGATGCAAAATGACCAATCTTATTACATGCAAAACATTTAAAAGGTTATTTTCCTTCATACTTACTTCCTACTGGTCCTTTAAGTACTCTTCTAGCAAATAGTTCTTCAAGTTTCTCAAACTCATTAAGACTCTCCAATTTATCCCATATAGCCTTTCTAGATTATTTTTTGGTTCATCCCATTATTTGTTGATTAGAAAGTGCACACAAGAGGGCTTCTCTTGCTCTACAATCATTCTCAATCTCCTTATCTAGGTTTTCCAGAGGAGGATTGCTAGATGTCAGATTATAAGGTGTGACACCATTCTGTGTGATCTCCCAAATCTCCTTGCCAAGACATCTCAGATGAGTCTCCATCTAAATCTTCCATACTGTGTAATTTGTTCCATCGAGCCTAGGAATATCTCTCCAAAAGATAGCTCCAAAAGAACTATATGAACTTGAAGTGTTAGTCGCAATAGGATCTTCCTCAAGTGGTTAAGCCTTTTGCAGAGAGGACCAATGCTTTGATACCAATTGTTAGACAGTTCAAATTACCAGAAGACAACTGAGAGAGGGGGGGGGATGAATCAGTTGTCACAGATTATTGGAACCATCAACAATTAAAACTTTAATACCGAAACCCAAAACATTAATACCAAAATAGCAGTTAAACCAATTAAGCATAAACAATAATCACAAAATAAATACCATCCACATGATACCAAGATTTATACGTGGAAACCCAGTAAAGGGAAAAATCATGGTGGAAAGCCTACCCACAATCAGATAATACTTTTGTAGTAAGTATGTGAATTACAATTGAGGGGCCTGCACTTGCTGGAAGGACAATAGTCTAGAGCACACTTCTCATCACAAAAGGAGCCTCATTGACTACATAGAAATCTAGACTACAATCCAGATAAGTGTTGAACTGCAAAAGATAACATCTCCTATGCCTGAGTATAGTTCTGGTTAAGCTCAATATCGGAGGAGTAAATCCTCTTATATAAAACCAATTCTATCTCCAATGATCTACCCAATCCTTTGCCTAGATGATATTACATTATTCACACATTACATCCCTTTCCCATAACCATGATGATCTATAATGAGATCTTACATCTATATATACAAACCCTTGACCATAAACAATCAGGTCGTCACTAGACAATAAACCAATTAAATAGTTAAAAAACATGTCTTTCTTAGACCAAACAAATTATATCCAACATTGAAGACATCCTAGAAACACATCAAGAGGTCCAATCCACACGCTTCATTAAAACGGTCCATAACCTAGATCAACCGAGACCTAATATAGGTCGACACGCTACAACAATGATCTCCATCTGCCAAGTCTTGAACATGATCACCAATAGCATCCAGAAACCATACCAGAAGTTGTACCAACACCACTTATGCAATTCATCAAAGATCTTCAGCAAAACCTCTACCAGTGAAACCCTTGTCGGAACTAGAAGCCAAGCTTCTAAGAAAACAAGATAGCATCTAATCACCAAACCGAAACCAACTTACTGAATATGAACATGAGTATCATGAATAAGACAATTCCACAACCAAACTATACCGAAGCCTACCAGATCATGTCAGATCCAAACCAACCAGAAACCACTCAACCTACCAGGACCAAAAGCATCCAAACAACTAGTGTTGGCATCAATGAAAAAACATCAATGCAACACATAATCAATTCCTCCAAATGGCCAACAAGATGGGGGTAATTTGATGGGAAATCTGTTGATGATGGCCAATTCAATACATATGCAAGGATGCAAAATACTACATCTTGAATCCTTTGAAGAATAAAGAAGAGGAGAGTGGAGACAAACCAAAGGTATGTTTGGTTTCTGGAAAGGAATTTTTGAGAGAATTAAAAAGAGAGAAGACATGTTATTTCATAGTTCCCGAGTTTGTAGTAGTTGGGACATCGAATAAAGAGGATGAAATACCAAAGGAAGTTTGAGATATTTTGGAGGAATATGATTTTTTTCTTGATGGAATTGCCTGATGGACTGCCACTATGAGGATAATAGTCATTGTATGGATTTGATTCCCAATGCAAGTTTTCCAAACAAGGCACAATATATGATGTTACTATAAGAGAATGAAAAGATAAATAGGCAAGTGCAAGTTTTGCTTGATAAGGGGCTAATCAGAGAAAGTTTGAGCCCGTGAATTGTTCTAGTAGTGTTAGCACCCAAGAAGGATGGGGATTGGTGAATGTGCATAGATTCTAGAGCAATAACCAAGATAACCATAATGTACATGTTTCATTACCAATAATGGATGACAAGATGAACTATTTTAGTGGAGCCAAATACTTCACTAAATATTATTTGAAAAGTGGATACCATCAAATGAGGATAAGAGGGAGATGAATGGAAAACTTCATTCAAGACCAAAGACAAATTGTAGAAATGGTTGGTGATATAGTTTGAATTAATAAATGCTCCAAGCACTTTCATGAGATTAAGGAATGAAATTTTGAAGCCAAATCTTGGTAACTTTGTGATTGTGTAATTAGATGATATTTTGATATTTAGTTAAAAGAAGAAGAGTGCTTGAAACATGTTGGAGTTGGAGTGGTTTTGGAACTTAGGCTGAAAGAAGAGAAGTCAATGGTGAATTTGAGAAAGTGTAGTTTCATGAAGGAAAAGTTGGTGTATTTGGTGTTTGTGATTTCTAACAGTGATCTGAAAATGGACTTGAAAAAAGAAAGAAAAAAGTTCATTAGCCAAAGAGTATGTTTGAAGCAAGATGCGTCCATGGATTAGCAAGCTTCTATATAAATATTTATAAAACAATTTAATAGGATTTGTGCACAATTATGGAGACAATGAAGGAAATAGAAAATAATTTGTTTGGACAACTACAATAGAGAGGAGTTTCAATATTTTGAAGGCAAAAGTGATGAATCAACCCATGTTAGTACTAAACCAAATTTTGGAAAAATGTTGCAAGTTGATTACATGATGTTCATGAGACAGTAATAGGGAGAATTCTAAGTCAAGAGGGTAAAAAAATATCTTACTTTAGCAAAACAATAAATGAAGTAAAAATAAAATATTTTGTGTATGATCAAGAGTTCTATGCAATTTTTCAAGAACTCAAGAAGTGGAGATACTACTTGATAGTGAAGGAGTTTTTGTTGTACATCAATCATTATGCATTGCAGTTCATCAATAGCCAAGTTAAATTGAGTCAAAAACATGTGAAATAGGTTGATTTTCTTAAAAAAAAATAAAAAATTGAAGCATAGAAGTTGCAAAAAAAAACAAAGCAGCTATTAGATACTTGATCAGTCCCAAAGACATTGAGAGGGGGGGGGGGGTGAATCGGTGTCTAACCGGTAAACAAAAGTTTAAACTTGTTTGCAACTTTATAACCCAAATTAATATATCGGTAAGCAAATAATAGTGCAGTAAAGAGAAACAAAAGTATAACCATCAATGCACACCATAACACATATATTTTTGGCGAGTAAACCCGATAGGGGAAAAACCTCTGTGGGATTTGTGACCCACAATATTTACTCACTGGCCAAAATGAATAAATATTACTTATACAATAGGGGCTTGTACATGTCGGAAGGCCAACAGCCTAGAGCTCACTGCTCAATCACAAAAAGGAGTCCCACTTACTACAATTGGATGGTTAAATCCAACGACAATGTACTGCTCAAAATAGCATCTACAATGCTGGATTCAATACCAGTTTAAGCTCCATTAGATACCTCTGCAATAAACCTTGCTTCACTCTGCTCTGCTCTTATTCGCTCACAAAATAACTACATCATAATGCATATACAGTTATTCTCTCTCATATACTGCTTACATTCATTACCTAATTACATTTCAAAAAGACCTACAAGATCTCATACATATATGAGTCTTTACAATACATCATGTCGGCTATACAATATAATTACAATACAAAACAATATTATTTCTATGTCGGCTTAGAGTGCTGATGTGAACTATTGTTAGTGTGAATAAACTTTTAGTGCCTGTCGATGCCGGTAGATGATGTCTATTGCCAGTGTAACCTGTAAACCATATTACCAGTTGGTTGCCATCAATGACAACATCAACTATTCTCCTTTGAGTGTGTAATGCCAACAATCTCCCCCTTTGGCATTGATGGAAACACTTATGAGAAAAATCCAAAAACTGATATCCAAAAACTGAGTGTGCTCCCCCTGAGAAAATAATCTCCTTCTGTACATTTTTATCATACACCACTACTCCCCCTTTGACATCAATGACAATGGATGTCAAAAGAATCAAAGAATTCAAAATTTATCTAGAAACTTGTAACCAATTTGTACAATCTAAAAAATATCTGCCAAAACCAAGTTAAGAATGCAAAAAATTTGTACAGTCAGAAATTATGGTCTCAGTATGTCGGATCATCTCGGTTAGATAATGCATCTGTTGCTCTAGTGATCTGTTGCCTTGAATAGATACCTTAGACAATGCATTCTAGTTTGTTAATAAGTTGTCCAATCTAGGACAAAGTTTGTTCTTCAACTCTCGGGTTTTCATTCTTAACCTTTCTTTCTCCCTTTCCAATTTCTCAATCTTCTCTTCATAGATTGTCATTTCGTGATCCAAAACTGAAGTAAGTTCTAAAGAAACTATTATATTATCAGCTATATCATCAATCTCCTTTTGTGTCTTCCTTATTTCCTCATCAATATCTTCAGTTAGATGGTGAGGCTTACATGCTTCCTTGTACAACTCTTTGTATTCCAAAATGGTGGAATTTAGTGCTGGTAACAAAGAATCAATCTGTCCAGTACATTCCTTAATTGTCTTGTCAAAGAATTCATCTTTCTCCTTATTCACTCTTTCCTTAACGGTCTCTTCATTTATTTTATCCATAGTTTGAATATTAGAAGAAATGAATTTGGATAATGTGTCCAATTTACTCATAGACCCAACAATGTGATCAACTTTACATGTCGGTGCAATCATTTGTAAAATTGGTAAAGTATCATCAATAGCCTTAAATGCTAAGGCATTGCATTCTATGATCTTCTTTATTGAATCTAAAAGTACATCTGTAAGATTTGTTGGTCTATAATCCATGGTAGAAGTGCTAGGTTCTACAATTGGTTTCTTATCTTCTCTGGATGTCTGCACATTAACCTTAACCACTTCTGCTATCTTGCTTTCATATTTAACCTCTTCTTTATTCATTGTTTCTTCCTTATTCTCACTTTTGTTTTCAACCTTATTTTCATCCTTACTATCATCCTTATTGTCTTCCTTGCTGACTGTCGGTTTAGATATACTCTGTTCATGCCTTGTTCCAGTTCTGGTTCTAGTTTCTGCTACTTCTTTGGTCGGTATTTCAGTGTTAAGTTGAGTATCATCAGGGATGGATTTTGTTTGCTTAACTTCAGCTGGTATCTCAATATTCTACTGAGAGTCAACAGTGTTGATCGGTGACTTAGAGATCTCAATATTTGTAGTTTCAGATTTCTTTACCTCTACAGTTTCCTTATCCAACACAATATTAAAATCCTGAGTGTCCAGATTCATGGTAAAAATAATTTCAGACTCCAGATTAATGTCATCTTTTGTTACTTCCTCTACCTTCTCTTCTTCAGGCTGACTATCTGTTTGTGTTGGTCCCTCTGCAATTATTGTTGGGGTGTCCTGTGCCGGTGGAGGAAGGTTATCCTTGATCGTGATATCAGGTACACTTCCAATTTTCCCTTTACCTTTATCAACTTTCTGATATAGCTTAGCAAAAGACTTATCTACTTTCTTTTTGTCCTTCTCTTATTTCTTCTCTCTCTCAACAAAAAATATATCCCACTTATCTGTTGTTTCATCTGCTATTTCTTTAACTCTGTCAGCCATAAGACTAACTTGTCGGTGACCACTCACAAAAACTTCTCT
This sequence comes from Cryptomeria japonica, assembly GCF_030272615.1. NCBI lineage: Eukaryota > Viridiplantae > Streptophyta > Pinopsida > Cupressales > Cupressaceae > Cryptomeria > Cryptomeria japonica. Next base: position 717,787,311 of record NC_081412.1, read on the forward strand.
ATTGGCTTCAGATATTAGATCATCAATTTCCTTCTTGGAATTAACAGGATGCATAGCTAATAGAGCTTCTACCTTTAATTTCTTGTCAATCTCCATGACAGACATTCTCTTAGCCTCTAATCTTAAGTATAAATCATTTAGAAGAACATCTACAACTTCAATAAGAACCTTTTTGTATATGTCTAGATATAAAATAATACTTTCTTCTATGGATTCCTTATGTGAACCATTGAAAGAATGATAAAATTTATTCACATTACCAAGGTTACCATCTTGGGTTATTTCATTGATGAGCTCTTCTGGTGAAAGAGTATCTGGTGCCTTAGGTTCAGGTTTCTTCTTTGGAGTCACTTTCTTCTTCGGACCACTGGGCTCTCTTACAGCCTATTATTTATTTCTCTGTGTCCTTGACTTCTTGGGAGATGGAGCAGGTGCTGGTGAGGGTTTTCTTTTCTTCCTGTCCACTCTCTTGAACTCAGCTACCTGGCCAGTGTCAGAATCAGATGAAGTAGCCAAAGGGGAAATGTGAGCTACTGGTTTCTTCTCTAATTGACTTTCTTTCACACTAGCAGCAATACCAACAAGATTCATCAATCCTTCTGTAGCATCCTTTGCCATCTTAGAAGCATTTTTCATTAGTTTCTCTCTTTTCTTCCTCTGCTTTTACATGTCTACTTCCTTCTCAATTGTTTCTTCATTTCCAAAAATTTCCTTAGATGGTTTTGGTGGAGCATCTAAGAGTATTTTAGCATACGAATCTAAGATATGAGAATCCACCTCATATCCCATTTCAGTAATACAGACAGTTCTAGGTCTAACTGCCTCCATCCAAATTTTTTATCTTTTCACTACACATATCTGTTTATCATATTTATCCACAATGCTTTGGGGAATCCTTTCCCTTTGTCTCATTTTAGCTTAAAAATTCTTGAAATAGTCTTTCACCAACTCATCACCATCAGATCCCATTTTGGTAATTGCCTCCTTTATATGTTTTCCAACAGAAATATCATAGGCAAAATCCTTATGTCCTATACCGAGAATCTCTTTTGAGAAGTAAAGCATTAAACACACAATTAGACTTCCAAATTTAAAAGTTCCCTCCTTATCACCTTTGATTTTGTGAAAATTCTCTAACAGTTCATCCTTTAAACATTCACAGATGTCAATTTTACAATTGTTTAATATCATCTCATGAGAACTATGAATGCTGGAACTAGATACATAATTCACTGTTAGTATGAGCAACTTTATATCCAATGACCATACTTGCAAATTTAACATTGTTATCCTTTATATCATTGACCCTAAGTGACCAGTTGTCAAATGTAGCTTCGGTTAAGCTCATAACCTCTTTGTTAGGGATTTTCTTCTTCTTGTCAAGCCTAGTGCTAGTGGATGGTAAACCAGTAATAGCCCTTATAGCTTCCTTAGTGATCTTAAAAACTAAGTCCAACCACATAAATTTGCCATGAACCCTGCTAAGAACATAGCTCATGGTGGCATCTAAGAATTTCAGCATATGGAGGATATCAATGAAACCTAAATCCTCAACTACCTTGTGTTAAGGTTTCATTACCCCATTCTTGTTAGTGATAACATTCATGTACATATTCTTCAAATCTTTGGACCCTAAACTCTCTATGTTACAATGAATGTATGCCCTAGGGTCTTTAGCAAACACAACTCCCTTTGGAATTTTTGAAATGCACCAATGGAGTCATTCAATTTTGCTATCTTAGGAATGATCTTGAAAATGGGTCTAGGTCATTTTATGTTCTCCATAGTGGTAGGGTTTGCTACGAATTCAAGAACAGAGGATGAAGAAGCCATTGCGAAAGATAAACACCTTTCAACTGAGAAATCCTTGAATGCTCTAAAAAAAATTTGGTTGCTTGACCTTTAGAATGCCTTTGCTCGATTTCGCTCTCTTCAAATGCTTGGATTCTTGGTGAGATGAAATGAGAAGTTACCGTGCTTTTATAACCAAAAAGTAACTTACAACTACAATAAATGTTTCGTCGGTGAAGTGAAAGCTCTACATATCTACTAGTAAAGAAGAATTATAACTTCTTACCACCAATCGAGGGTAAATGCATGATCTTCAATTAGTTGCCTTACCCCGAAGGATTACTCCTTAGTTAGATGAAGAATCTCCTACCGGTGCAGGATTACCCTATTCTATCGGTGCAGAGATAGATTCATCAATTCTCCGATCTCTCTTCCTAATCCATTGTTTAGAAAATTCTTGCTTGATTTCAGTCACCTTTTCTTTGCCCTTTTCATTAGATGCTTTATTGTTTGTGGATACACTCTTGCTTCTACAAAATTTTGCAATATGCCCAATCTTGTTACATGCATAACAAGTTACATTGTTTCTCTGAATAGCATTTCCATAACCTTGACCGGTTTCAGTTTTGCATTGATTAGATAAATGTCCAAATCTACCACAAACATAGCATTTCACATTCATTCTGCAATTGTTTGAGTTATGACCATTTTTATTTTATTCAGAACATTGAGTGGTGGGTGAGTTTGTATTCTGATTATTCCTAAATCTACATTGATTTGCTCTATGACCAAATTTGTTGCAATTAAAACATTTCCCATTGAATTTTTAAGCATTAGGTTGTCTTACCGGTTTGCTATGATCATGATTGTTTGCAGTCCCAGAACTTTCTCCATGTTCAAATCCAAGTCCAAATGTTTCTCCATTAGTTTTCTAACTTTTCAGCATATCATCAAAATTATTTGAACTCTTCTTGAATTTTTGTTTGTATTCATTTATAGTGACCAACTCACCTTCGAAAGTGCTAACTTATCTCATAAGTTCCTCTTTGTCATGTTGCATGTGAATCAAATCTATTTTAACCATATGATTTTCATAACTAAGCCTTAGAGATTCATCTAATCTTTCATTATGTCTTCTGGTCAAATCTTCTTCATTCCTCTTTCTATCTTCAATATCCTTGCATAGTCTCATGGTTAAATCTTGCATCTCATTCTTCATGTTATTGTTCTCTTGTCTCAATTTCTTTGCAATATCTCTAAGAGTTTCCTTTTCTTCATCATCTTGATTTTGCAATTGCACATGTAATTATTTTCTCTTATTCTTTGCTATAACCAGGGTATCTTTAAGTACTTTGATAAATTCCTGAGCAATTCTGATTTCATCTTCTAGTTTGATATTCTTCAATTTTTTTGCATCAAAATCTTCAAGAGCTCCTTCCAATTTTTGTCTCGAACTTTCCATCAATACCGGTTTCAGAATCTTCCTCAAGCTATTAGGCTTATGTGAATAAAGGACTAGGCTTTGATACCAATTGTTAGATACTTGATCAGTCCCAAAGACACTAAGAGGGGGGGGGGGGTGAATCAGTGTCTAATTGGTAAACAAAAGATTTAAAATTGTTTGCAACTTTATAACCCAAATTAAATACCGATAAGTAAATAATAGTGCAGTAAAGAGAAACAAAAGTATAACCATCAATGCACACCATAACACAGATATTGTTGGCGAGGAAACCCAGTAGGAGAAAAACCTCAGTGGGATTTGTGACCCATAATATTTATTCACTGGCCAAAATGAATAAATATTACTTATACAGTAGGGGCCTGCACATGCAGGAAGGCCAATAGCCTAGAGCTCACTGCTCAATCACAAAAAGGAGTCCCACTTACTACAATTGGATGGTTAAATCCAATGACAATGTACTGCTCAAAAAAGCATCTGCAATGCTGGATTCAGTACCAGTTTAAGCTCTGTCAGATACCTCTTCCATAAACCTTGCTTCACTCTTCTCTGCTCTTATTCGCTCACAAAATAATTACATCATAATGCATATACAATTATTCACTATCATATACCACTTACATTCATTACCTGATTACATTTCAAAATGAGCTACAAGATCTCATACATATATGAGTCTTTACAATACATCATGTCGGCTATACAATATAATTACAATACAAAACAATATTATTTCCATGTCGGCTTAGAGTGTCGGTGTAGACTGGATGCCGGTGTGAATAAACTTGTAGTGCCTGCCGGTGTAACCTGTGAACCATATTACCAGTTGGTTGCCATCAATGACAACATCAACTATTCTCCTCTGAGTATGTAATGCCAACAGACACCAAGTTGGTTGGTCATTTTTGGCATACTTTTCAATTATCAAACTAAAGTTTTGATTAATAAAAGCGGGATAGGCCCATACCATTAAATATTCACATAGCGACACTTAGGGGTGCATGAGGAATGTGAAACTGGCTTAAAAAAACCCCTACTAACACATATAAAAAACCTAGCAAGGGCACTAGTAAAGAAACTAAAAAACTAGCAAGAGTAGAAACATAAAAAAACCAACTAGAAAGCTAAAAACTAGGACAACCACCCATGAAAGGCATAAATAGATGGCCAAATGCATGGGGGAATTTTTTATCCTACCATTCATGGCATAAATTTAGGACTTTATCAGAAAATGACACCTTTTTAGAAGACCCAAACTTAGAGCTAGAAGACACCACAACAAAATTTGGGGTAGCTTTCACCAGGGACTCCATGGGGCCTAAACCCGTGATCAAAGCCTTAGTCTACTTGCACTTCTTCTCCCTTTTCATATTAAGTTTATCCTGTAGAGAATAATTATGCATGTTGGTTGCATCATGCAGGACGAGTTGGTCTCATCAAATTTAATTTTAAGGGCCTCTTGAGAATGCCTAATTTCTTTCATCTTCGATTTTGTCCCTATCATTTTAAGCTTAGCATCTAGGTCATTGATTTTTTCGTTCACCTTGTCCCAATTCTCTATTATACTAGCAAAATCAAAGTAGCCTTCTAGACTTTTTCCTCATCCACATCCTCAAGCTAGATGTTAGCTCTAGCTTTGTCTTTAGTGACCACCTCCAACCTATTGATCTTCCTTATCACCTCATTCATCTGCCCAAAAAGCCATTTGAACAGATCATCCTGCATTTGCACATCATGGTGAATGTTCTTCACAAGATTGGTAAGGAATGTAAGCAAGCTTAGCGGCTTAGTATTTACAATAGGGGGAGGGTTTATGGGAGGAGAGGAAGGGTTTGCATCATCATTAACATTCTTGGCAGGGGATCAATCTGAGTCGTAATTTTAGAGGAGTCTGATTCATCAGAGGAATTAGAGTTAAACTCCGAGTCCTTAATAATTTCCACCTCCTTATGCTCCTCAATCTGGGGTTCCTCCCCAGGTCCTTTTTAGAGACAGCAATGGCTTTGAATTTGTCCATGCATGTGGGAATTTTTCTAGTGGGCAATTTAGAGCCCACTAGAAAATTTGGGGTCATAGGTGGACCCAATTTCAGTAGTGGGGATCCCACCCAAGGGGGTTTGGTCCAAATGAAAATATATAGCCTATGAATAATACCCTAATGGGGTTTTCCCTCTGCAACAGCCCTATTGATAGATTGAGACAAGGAAGATAAAACCAATAAGGAAATTTCATTCTTACCCCATGGCAGACGTGGTTCAACATAGGGAAGAGTTGAAGGTGAAATATATTCTTCCTTCCATCCAGTGTGAAGTATTACATGAAGAGTAGGGCAACCTCCTTCCAAATACCTAAGAGATCCTCATGATTGTAGCCACTTTGGAGTTTAGCGACCCCTTCACTAGGTTGAAAGAAATGGTCAAAATCTTCCTTATAATTCCCCTTAAGATGACACCATCTAGGGCCAATCTAGTAACTTTCACTATGGTTTCTTTAAATGCCACAAAGTTAATACTCCTAGTCTTCACAACTCCATTATTCGATGCTTGAACAAAGACCGTAAATAATTTATTGTCATGGTCAGTCATACCCTCCACATAGGAGTTCATATTTCCCTAAATAACCTTGCTCCAAAGTGCATCATTATTTTTAAATGTAGAGCACCCATATATATGATTTAACTTAATTCAAATCTTCACCCATCTTCGCAAACCCGAAGACCAAAATGTGAAATCAACAAGTTTGAAAGCAATAGTGGTGAGTACCAACAAAAATAAAATTTTGTCATCTTATCCATCTTGGAAAGGAAAGGGCAAGAATAGAAAATACTAAAGAGGTAGTCTTGAGATTACACATCATTAATGGGAATGTCATTTGAGATCATGACATGTGACACAATGGGTACTTTATGCATTTGGAACCACAATTTCAAATTATTAACCATTGTGCCCAACCCAGCGGATTATAGAAATTCAGTTTGCTTTGGGCTTGGCAAAAATACTAAATGAATTGTTGGGTCTATGGAAATGGACAATGGTGCATATCAATATGGGGACAATTGTTAGAACCAACTAATTTTTGATGGCAACCATCAAGATTCAAAATATTATCCTCCAAAGTTGGCTACTTGATAAAATTTGACAAAGGTATTATGAATATTGTAATCAACTTTTTTATTAATGGGACTTCAAATTTAGCCAAAATTTGAAGGTTCCAACACTAACCACACTTTTTTCCTCTGAAGATTCTATTATTTTTCTATTTCCTCAAACACCAACTAGTGTACAAAGATTGTCTCCAAATCTCAAGAGAAAGGGGATGCTTGGAGAGAAAGCCACCCAAGAGATTTTCCTAGGCCACAAAGTTCCAAAGCCATTCCAAAGAGAACATGCCAATAATATTCTATCTAACATTCCAAGAAAGGGGACAATGAAACAAGAGATGTTCAATACTTTCTTCCTCATTTTCATAGAGCACACATCTATTGGCATGTTGGAAACCCCTCTTCATAAGATTATCCAAAGTAAGGATTCTACCATAGCAAATAGTCCACAAGAAGAAACAGATTTTTAGCAAATTATTCGTCCTCCAAATATAGTCCCACTTAAATGTGGGCAAAGGGGAAGGAAAGGAAAGTTCAAAGATAGATTTAACCGTGAAGTTTCCATCATTTGATGGAGCCCAGATCAAAATATCATCTTCATCTCTTCTATAAAAACTAACAGTGTTGAGGATCCTGAGGAGCTCAACCATGATAGGTTTCAAAGGTTGAGGGAACTCAGTGGCTTTGAATTCTAGTCCACGAGGTACGAAAGGGGATCCCAGTAATCACAAAGGTGGGTTTCAGATCTTGTAGAAAGCTTCGCTTCAACCACAACATAGGTAGGGTGGGGGGTAAAAGCACAAAGTTGTGCCACACTTTTATAAAGGAAATGGACAATGTTGATTCAACTTTTTAAATTGAATCAATAGAAAGTGAAATATATGTTTAGAATTTTAAAATGATGTAAACTAATAAAATGTATATTTTTTTGTGTATTTTGTGTTTGTAATTTTTTTTAAAATTTAAAAAATTATTTGAATATGCTTTCTTATAAAGTAAACACTACAATTTAATTGCTAATAAAATGCTAAAATTGAAGCTGCACAAGGTGTCACACTTTATATAGTAAATTTTACCTTTTTTTTCTTCAATTTTTTTTGTGTATATTGGTAACTTGAAACTTTAGTGCAATAATATATTTTTAATTATTTTTTATGTATATATTTTTCAATAAATTTGAAAAGTTGTGTGTCCTAAAATATAACTCTTTTCATTTGTGTCACCTTTTTTAAAATTTTTTTATCCAAACCAAAAAAGAATTATATCATCTTGACATACACTCCTTTTTCTAGTGCATTTTTTTCAAAAATTTTAAAGAAATTTTAGTATTTTTCCTTTACAAGATAATCAACCTTATATTTTAGTGTTGATCACCTACTTTCAATAAAAATTAAGTATAAAATATAAAAAATAATTAAAATATTAAATGATATATGTTTTTTTGGAAAAATCACTTATAGATAGATATAAAAGGGTATTTTTATATTTCAAAAAAAAATATTTATAAGAGGAGTTGTTGAAACATCGATTTTTAAAAAAAAAAATTTAAAAAATTGGTAATTAGACCCAAAGTGGTATAAAATAGACATTTAGTAGACAATTCGAATTGAAAAAGTTTTGGCCCATATATAATACAACTATAATGTATCTCTATAGACCATATGCTTGATTAAAATTAATTTTTAGTTAGAATTACCTGAATTCACTTGTGTTGATGAGTTGGCCTGAAACTTGACATAGTTTTGTGCTTTTACCCTAGAACTCAAGAGGGGTGGAGGAAATCCAAGGATCTTTCCAAAAGTGAATGATTCGACCATTACCATGTTGCCAAATCAAACCTTTAGAGAGAAAGTCATGAGCCTTGAGGATATTGTTCTAGATATGCAAGACCCTCTAATCATAACATTCAAATCCAAGAAAGATTGTGTTATCCCATTCAAATACTTACTAGCAATGATCGAAGTTCACTTGGCAGCATTAGATAGAAGTCTCCAGCCAATCTTAGCCAAAAGCGCATCATTAAGGGGCCTCAAACCTCTTATGCTCAGACCCCCAACATGTTTTGTATAGAAGATTTTCTCCCAATCAACAAGGGACATTTTATTACATTTCTCCACACTAGCCTAGAAGAAGCACCTTTGAATTTGATCAAGGTTCTTAGCCCACGAAGAACTGGGATGTAGAAAAGAGAAAGAAAGTAAACTCAGGTACTCTACAAGGAGACCTTTAAAGTTGAAGCTTACCAACACTGCTTAGAATTGCACCTTTCCCCCCAACTAATTTCCTCTAAATTATCTTCATAGGGCCCACCCAAAGAAAATTATCCACCTTCCCAACTGTGAGAGGAAGGCCCAAATAATTATATGGTAGAAGGGAAATCCTACAATTAAGGATATTACTGATTCTATTTTGGATTGCATTATTGGTATTCATAAAGTAGAGAGTGCTCTTGTCCAAATTGACTTTTGACCAAAAATAGTGGCATAGTCTGAGAGAATGGTCCTCTAGGATTTAGCTTCAACAATGGAAGCCTCACTAAGGAGAAGGGTGTCATCCAAAAATTGTTGGTGGGAGATAACAAAGGGGGGTGAGGAGGGTTTAATATCTTTAAGGACACCATTTTGAAGAGAAGGCATTAAGTTCCTCCCCAAGGCCTTTGCCATGAGGATGAAAAGGTAGGGCGAGAGGGGGTCCCCCTATTGCAAGCTGCCAGTAGAATTGAAGAAGCCATGGGGGATACTATTGATAAGGATCAAGAACATCAAATTTTTAACACATGCCTCAATATCACAAAGAATCTTACTAGCCAAATCCAAATTTTCTCAAGACCAAAGAAAGAAAGGTTCAAACAATCATATCATAAGCATTAGATATATCTAGTTTGAGGAGAATATCTTCTTTGCCTTTATTATCCATAGACTGTAGCATTCATGAACTTCAAGAACAACATCAACAATTTGGCACCCAGGAACAAAACTTTCCTATTTAGCATAGATCAAGGAGTCGAGGAAAGGTTTGATCCTATTAACAAGAAGTTTAGAGAAGATTTTATACAAAGTATTGCAAAGGCTAATAGGTGTGAAATTAGACATTCTCTTAGTACCATCTTTTTTAGGAATGAGGATGATAAATTTTTTATTGATTTCTTTGAGGATCCTAGTAGAAGAAATAAATTACCTAGCCACAAGGATAATATTAGGGCCAACAATATCCCAATACTCCTAGAAAAAGAAGGGTGGAAAGTCATTCGGGCTAGGGGTTTTGAAAGGATCAATAGAAAAAATAACAACTTTAACCTCCTCCTCAGATAAAATATCTCCATAGACTTGGGTTCATCATGGTTAATAATGGAGGGAATGCAATGAACCGGTCTGGTTGAGGTTTCAAGAATAGTAGAATTGAACACTAGCTTGAGATTAAGCAAGCAAGATAAGTGAGAAACAACAACCTAACCGATATCCTCTTCATTAGTCACAAAGGTACTATTAGCATGCAAGAGCTCCTTAATATAGTTATGCTTTCTGTGATGGCTAGAAGATTGATGAAAAAGATTCATATTTTGGTCCCCCTCCTTAACCCATTGGATCCTAGATCTCTACTTCCAATAAAGTTCCTCTTTAATAATAAGATTGTGGAGGTCAACCAATATTGCATGTTCCTGTGGTATCTCCTCTGAAGTCCCAAGGGATTCTATACATTTTTGGAGCACATCAACTTGAGCTTTAAGAACCTTCTTCCAACCAAAAATGTCCCCAAAGGAGGACTTAATCCACGATCGAAGCTAAATTTTGAGCATTTTCAATTTGTGGGCAACCTGAAACATGGTCGTACCATTAATATTGACACTCCACCATTGTGTCGTAAGGTCTTTGAAGTCAGGAGAAAGGGTCCACATGATTTCAAATAAGAAGGGAAACCCTCTTCTGGGATGAGGGATCTGCCAAGAGGCAGAAATGGAACAATGGTCAGAGCCTCTATCAATGAATGAGGAGAGGTGGTAGATCATGGAGATATCCCAGGAAGAAGAGATGGCACAATGATTCAACTGAACCTAAATGAGGTTCCCACTCATTCATAGACCAAGTGAATCTCTTATCTTCAAGATCTAGGTTAGAGAGGCCACCATTAGTAAGGAACTCCTAAAGACCCAACATGATTTTAGAGATTCAAATACCCTCTAGATTTTTCTGAGGGAAAGATTGGAGTATTAAAGTCTACTATAACAATCCAACGAGAACCACGAAGGCCATTCCAGTCAGAAATTAGAAAGTTCTAGAGATCCCACCTAAGAACAATATTATTGGGTGCATAGACTTTTGTAAGCCTCCAAACCTCAGAAGGGGTATTACTAACAAAGTCAATACACTGAAAAATTCTTATCCTAAACAACCAGGGAGCCACATAGATAGTTTGGCCGCTAGAGGACCGCAAGACAATCAGAGTTACCTTTAACACTAATAGAAATCGAGTGGGAGAAGGGCCAAATAAAATTAAACACCTTTCTACAAGATTCCTCACTCATCTAAGTATTTTCTTGTAGGAGTAAGATATATGGTTTCAAATATTTCACAAGATTCTTAACAAGAATCTACTTATGGGACCCATTCAAGCCCCTTATATTCTAGGAGAGAATAATCATTTCTCATTCTTTCGAAAGAAGAATTGCTCCAACATACCCTGACATCCATTAGACATGTCCCTGGTAGCATTGTTCTGATGAACATTGTTTACAAATTTCCTTCCCACATGAGAATGTCTACCAACATCAACAAAATTCCTTTGTCCAGGAGAAAAACACAAGTAGTTGAACACTAGGGGCCTAGAAGAGGCAGGAAGAGATCCCATCAACTGAATCATATATTTCCTTGGATGCACACCCCAAAGAGGAAGCTCAAAAAGGGGGGAGGAAGGGTCCAACTCCACAGCGGAGGGAGGGGAGGCCTTTGAATGGGAAGGGAAGAAAGAAACCATTGTCCATCCCTCAGAAGAAGAAGAACAAGGCATCAAACCAATGAGAGGTGTCCCATCTACAAACTGCATGCCCAAAGAGAGATGAAGGCGAACCTCCAAAGAAACCACTGAGGGGGAAACAATATCAACCATCAAAAAAGAAAAAAAGATTTCTTGAGCCAGTGCATCCAACACCAACAAATTAGAGTAATGACCAACCACTGAAGAAGAAAGGGATGCCAAGGTAGGCACATCCAATACCACCAAATCAAGATGAGAACTAAACCCTCCACACCAGGTAGATCAACAAAAGGCGAACATGAATCAAGATCAAGAGTGGGGATGGGGGCAAAAATAGGGGCCACATCACCACTCAATAGCTAGTGTCCAATAAAATCTAGCTAAGAGTAGATGCGGGAGGGGAGGAAATCTTCTATTTACCTTTAAGCTCTGGAACCACCTTACCACCCCAAGGGCAAGCATTGGCCAAGTGACTAGGATATGAGAAATGCTGATAGAAAAGGGTCAGATTCTTGTACTTCAGGGGCTAAGTCAAAGAACCAAATCATGACTTCAACACAACAAAAATCGTCAAGAAGCTACCGGGAGAAACACTAACAAAGAACCAAGCAAAAAACATTCTCAGTTGTTGGCGAGTGATCAAATGCATCACAATAAATAGGCCAAATGAGTTGGCAATGCCTTCAATAATCTCCTCATCCTAGTATTCAAGAGGAAGGCTAGGTAGATGAACGCAAGTAAGGAATGCACTAGAGAGAAGATAGTCGAGTTTATACCCTGAACGCCATTTACTAAGATGCAACATTTCTTTTCTACAAAGACACAACCCAGAGGAAAAAACTTTCACATAATCCTCTGAGAGAGAGAATGAAAAACAAAAGAGGCCGTTAGGGAAGGCTGAAATAGGGAGGCTACCTTTGATAGCCCACTTAGTAGCAGACCACTTCCTAACTACCATGATATCAAGACACTAACCCACAAACTTGTCAACCAAAGCATTAGCCATTTTAGCAATGAAAATGGTCTAGAGAGACATCCTTAATGTTGATACAAGTTCCAAGATTAGATTTCTCAATAGAGGCCCCACTTGTAGGTGGTGACAAAGCACCACAAAACAAATCCTTTTGGGGGCTCGAAGAAGCAGACATGCTAGAGCCCGCCAGATAGGGAACCATATCCGCGTTGACCTTAGGGCCTAGGACACCTGAAAGAGAGCTCATGATCGAAGGTTTTAGGGGGGAGACACAACCTCAGATGCGTTGACCCTAGGGACAGGGGAGAAAGCATGTGAATTGTCACCCATAATTTTTGGGAAAAGAAAAGTGCTACCTACAAAGGCAACCTTCCCCACCATATCGAAATTGCTACCCACTCTAAGACCAACACTATCCACACAGCCATCGCCGACCCATAGAAGATCATGAGGTAACTCTTGGTCACTGCTATTTGTAGAGCTCATTTCAAAAATCTTCTATGAGAGGATTAAGGTTCAACTAATGTTAGAGTTAGGGTCATGATTCAATTAGGGCTAGAAGATGAATATTTGGATTGTCAAACTGAAGTTGTGAATCAAAGTTTGACAAGTTTGTTGAGATATTTGGTTGGAGATAAACCAAATCAATGGGATTTAACATTGGCACAAGAATAGTTTGCATATAATAACTCTATAAATTAAAGTGTGGGAAAGAATCCATTCCAAGTTATATATGGGTACAACACCAAATCGACAAGATTTGGAAAAATGAGTCAAAATGATAGTCAACATTTCTCATAAAAATTGGGTTTTTTTTTTTTTTTAATCGATGATTTTCCCAATATTTTTCCAATCATTGACACTAATATCTAGGAATAGTTAAACAAATGTCATAATGAATTTCAGTGTGCAAATTTTAATGCAATCTTTTGTAGATAACATTTCAGTCTATTATTTTCATCACCAACTTCACTCTATATACTTTACTAAAAGAATTACTAATCCAATACATTCACACCTTCCTCATCTAGAAACCCATGCTAATAATCATATATTAATACATAAAAAATTCTTCCACATTATCCATACTATATTTTGTTATCTTTTTATCTCTTTTGTTTAACATAAACTAGCTTTCTATCAGCTACATTTGAGATTATTCTATATATGATTTCTAATTCTAAAAACATGAACCCCACTAAATATAAATATGACCTTAAAATCCACGCACTTCTATCAAGTGGGATGGAACTCAAGAAAACTTGTTTATATCATAAAAATTCTATGAGCTTTATCCGGCATGATGATTCAATCAGAAACTAACAGCAAACTATTATGGAAACTATTATGGATTAGAAAATTAATATATTTAATAATATAACTCTCTACTTCTATGGCGAGCACATGTATTTCAGAAAGTCTGTCTGAGTGCAATTGCATCGAATTTGTCGGTAGCTTTTCTTTCAAATTGTTGACGTCTCCTCTACTTTTAACAAAGTCTGTCCGTGACTAAATGGATCATTGTACGCATGTCTCACGGCTAACTTGGTTTATACGACAACTCTGGCAAACCCATCAATTCTAAGTGAATACATCAACTTCTTTTCAGATGTTCCTGATGTCTGTACAATCTTTTTATGGTGTCAAGTTGTTTTCTACTTTTATAACGCAAGTGTCACGGCTGCCGTGGTTTACTTGGCAAGTCTAGTCAATACAAAGTCGTCTGAGTGCAATTGCATCGAAATTGTCGGTCGCATTTCTTTCAAATTGTTGACGTCTCCTCTACTTTTAACAAGTGCCTCACATTGTTCAACTTAACTATAATAACTTGCCCTCTCATTCCTCTGCTAAGTGCCAAATGCCAAACAACCCACACAGTAATGGCCAAATTATTTTTGTTTGCTGTTATTCACCTGTTTCTTCTTCGCTTCTGCTGCGGATGTATTGATAGGGAAGAGGAAGCTCTTCTTCAATTCAAAGCCGGCCTAAATTTCTCTGCTGGTGTACTGAGTTCGTGGAAGAAGGGAGGAGATTGCTGCGTCTGGCATGGCATAACCTGTGGTGATGACACCAATCATGTAGTCGGTGTTGAAATTGTTTACATACTTGAAGGGGGCTTAATATCTGAGAGCTTGTGCATCCTCACTTCTGTTGAATTCATACAACTCGTTCACAGTGGATTAACAGGTACTCTTCCTCACTGTTTAGGAAAACTTTCTTCTTTAATTCAGCTATATCTTTACAATAATCAACTCACAGGAAGCATTCCCTCTTCTCTATTTAATCTCACTTCTCTAAATATATTAGATCTTTCTTCTAATAAACTCACAGGAAGCGTTCCCTCTTCTCTATCTTATCTCTCTTCTCTAAGGAGGCTAGATCTTTCCAGGAATCACTTGACTGGTTGTATCCCTGAGTCTTTGGGCGATCTCTCTTCACTTTATTACTTAGGATTGTCTAACAACCAATTAAATGGAACTCTTCCCTCTTCATTTTCAAAGCTTTCCTCCCTAGATGGCCTCTTTGTGGAGAGGAATGCATTCAATCAGAAGATTGCTTTTTCAGAGCTACCCTCTTCACTTACATCGCTCTCTCTCACATTGAACGGCCATCAAATAATTTCAGAGGCTTTCTTTCACAACCTAAGCAAATTAGAGTATTTGAGCCTGTCCGATTGTGTACTTAGTTCCAGCCCCACCTGGTTTCCCTCATTCCAGTTGAAAAGCTTATTATTGATATCATGTAAAATGGATGGTCAAATCCCGTTGTGGATTTCGACTCAGTTCTTACTTGAAGAGTTGCAATTGGCTAACAACAGTCTGGTTGGAGAAATTCCTTCTTGGCTACAGGATATGAGTCTTAAGTACATCAATCTCACATCAAATTATCTGCAAGGTGGCCTTTTGCTAAATACTTCAGCTTGGAAAGAAATAGATGTCCTGGACGTGTCTTACAATGCCATATGTGGACAGATACCATCAATCTGGCCGTCTAATATACAAGAGTTGTTGCTCAACAACAATTTGCTGACGGGAAATATACCTCAAAGACTGCAGGGTTGCTCTTCACTGCACATATTAAATTTGGCAAATAATCATTTGAATGGAATCATCCCTCCAAGCTTAGCCAATTGTTCTGAGCTTCAAGTCTTGAACTTGGGGGATAATGATTTGAGGGGAATTTTGCCATCTGAGATTGGTAAGCTAAGTCAGCTGCAGTCATTAGTGATAAAGAATAACATTGTAAGTGGATCATTCCCTCCTTCCATATCAAACTGCACAGAATTGATTTTTTTGGATATTGGGAAAAACTTATTGAAAGGTCAGATTCCAAAGTCAATAGGAAATATTTCAACACTGCGAGTGCTAGCAATGACAAAGAATAATTTTGAAGGCACCATTCCCTCAGAAATTGCACACCTGAAACGGCTTCAAATCTTGGACCTTTCTTCAAATAGCTTATCAGGGCTTATACCATGCGGCATTTTCAGTTTACAAGCAATATTGGTGGAACCACTCCTTGAATTGACCATGATTCCAAAAGGTCTATATGACTTGCAAGTTGGCAATTACATGAATGTGAATGGTTATATGTACAAGGATATGAATGTGAATGGTTATATGTACAAGTATATGTATGTGAATGGTTATATGTACAAGTATGGATTGAATATGGTTTCTAAAGGTAGAAATGTGAACTATACATATATTTTTCCAACCATGACATCTATAGACCTCTCAGACAATCAGTTGAATGGGGATCTTCCTTCTGATTTAGGGAAGTTGAAGGGGTTGAAGCTGCTCAACCTTTCTATGAACAATCTCAATGGTACTATTCCAAATAGTATTGTATTAATGAGTTGGTTGGAAACATTAGACCTTTCCACAAATTATTTTTCTGGACAAATTCCTTCAGATTTTGGTTCTTTGAATTATTTGGAAGCTTTTAACGTTTCTAACAACCACCTTTCAGGTAGCATACCTCAAGGAGGACAAATGGAAACATTTACTAAATCATCATATTTAGGCAATCCAAATCTTTGGGGATGCCCACTTCAAAAGAAATGCTCTTGGCCAGAATTTGCTCCAGCTCCTCTGGTTTCGACATCTATTAATGAAGAAGAGCAGAGCAAGGCAAGCATATTGTATGAGATTGGAGTGGGGTTGTCATATGGAGCAGGGTTTGCAGTAGTGGTGGTATTTATTGTACTAAAAAGAAATTTAGGACATAGATATTTCAAGGGAGTTGATTTTGTATTGAAATTTTTTTTCCCACATTTTCGAAATTTGACATTATAGAAGTTAATTTCTCTATTGAGACAAGTCAATATAAATATATTATGGTTTTTATGGATGCATTCAATTTATTATTATTATATTTTTTAAATATGAATTTATGTGTTTCATAAACCTTCAAAATATTTTAAGGATTTCTAAAGAGGGTTCTTTCTTCCTTAGGTTTAAGATGAATGATGAGGTTGGGTAAGAAGCAGTTATTTAAAAGTTCTTTGTAATGTTCTAAAATAAGTGAATTTTCAATTGATTGGACTTTAGCGAGAATTTTACGTGTTTATGGTGAGTTAAGACGAATTAGTTATTCAATATTTTATTTAATATTTAATTGAGCCCTATTTTAATTTATATTTTATAGGAATTTGGGTCATCAAATATAAAATAACACCTAAATTATACGATTATTTTTGTTGGGCTTCCCATTGGGGCCATTAGAGGTCATTTATGAAAGATTCCTTATGGGGATGTTGAGTTGTGCTTGAAATAGACACCATTTGGCAACAGGTGATGATGGAGGTTTTAATGCAACTTCTATTCCCTCCAAAGGAGGCTTGAGACTTCTTGGGTGCCATTTTTGGTACATTTTTCTATATATTTTGTGTTGTATTCTTCTAATGGATCTTTTTCTAGTTGATTCTTATTTTTCATATCGTAAGAACACTTTGTTTTGTAATTACCTTCTATAGGGCAAACAGTATAGAGGATTACAAAATGTAGAGGAAAAACCATGAGTTTTGAGGTTCAAAATATAAAATACTTATGTCTAAATTGTGGTCATTCCCACTGTAGGAGTGCATTGGGGTTTCAACATATAGTGTGGTTCAACTAGAGCTATAGAAGTGAATATTTGTAGGTGTAATATTTAATGTTTGTTTTTTATATTATTTAGAGGCGTGTTTTATATCAAGTGTGAAAAGAATTTTGTTGTTTTTTGGCTAACTATAAAAATACATTTTTGTACAATCTAGTTGTAATGTTGATGTAAAAATAGGTAGTTTATTGTGAAATTTTCTTGCATTAATCTCACTTGATTTATGTAGAAAGATAAAAAATGGATTCTAGATTTCTATTTTTTGTTTTTATTGGTGTTTTATATGTGCTTTTATAGTAAATTAAATTCCAATATATCATCCATTGGCTGTAGATTTTGCAAGAGTATAAATTGGTTCATATTAACAGTGTTTGGGGATTGTATTTGCTAGTTGTTGGTGTGATTTCTTAGCTATTTTCTTTGCTACTGCATTTAATTTGCGGGCCTATTGCAAATATTGGAATCATTTTAATATCAGTTTGTTATATGACCATTAGTATTATATGATGGTGTGTCTTAGTTTGAAAATGATTTGGAATAAAATAATGCAATTTTGAAATTTCTTAGATAGTCTGTTTTGATATATTATGCAAGTTTGGCAAAAAATAGATCTATCTCAAGTATGAGATAATTTTTTAAATTCTTATTTGGTATATTATAGTGGTATCAAAGCTAAGAAATTTATAGCCTCTAGGTTAAATTATTTATCATCAGGAATTTTTTAAAAACAATATTGCAATAGATAATGTAAGTACAATTGCTGAATGGTATAAATACTACAAAAATATAATTGAAAGTGCAAAGGCATCTCTAACATTTTATGATTATCTAGAGGTTACAAGAAGAATTATTCCCAAAGATGAGGAGATTATTAGGATCTTTGAGGATTTCTACAGTAACTCTAAAGCTTTTGATGATGGCTCATTTATTTTTATATATGTTTTGTAAGGACTAGAGAGGAAAAAGAATAATTGGGAGAGGAAAACAAAAAGGATGTTGCTAGGGATGAGATCAAGTAGAAAAATAAAAAATAAATCATTTTTTAAAGAGGAATATAATCTAGAACCAAAGCTGTAAGAAAATGATAAAATCAATGAGGAAGAATATAAATATTAGATCATGCAAGTTGAAGGTAAAAATCCTTTGATAAAAGAAGATTTTAATCTTACTTCTAATGATTACATGTGTCAGCCAAAAAATGATGAAGTTAAGGAGGAAGAAACATCACTTGATGAATGTGAAGAGTTCAAGATAGAGCAAGATGCACCAAATTGTGAACTATCCTTCAAATTTCTAAATGGTAAGCCCTTAATGAAGTTTTAGAGTATTATTATTGATAGAGGTGCATTTAAAGAATGTTTCGATTGAATCTAAAGATGAACGTGATGAGGACAACTCACCAAATTGTCTTCAATTGAAAGAGTTTGAGTATTTTTTTCACACCCTAAGGTATGGAAGTAATTTGGATTTTTTGCTTCTTATGTCATTGTAATATTTTTTCATCATGACACACATGCAGAATTTGGTGATAGAGTAACCTGGATACAACTTGTATTATAGGACATGTGGACTCTTTGTTTCAAGTTTCAAATTATTTTTGTGCAGGTGATTAGAGTGATATCATTAGGATCAAAGAATAAAGAGGTATTATTGTTACTATTAAGTTCTTTATCCCATGCATGTTAAATGAAAGAAAATTCACGAGGAATCACATGGTATTGTTTGTGCATTCTAATTGTATTATGAAGTGTCAATATTTATAGCTTATATATCATTCATGGGAGCCAAGTATCACATTTGAATACAACATTATAGGTGATATACAAATGGAGATAATCAACTTGGGGTGTTTGTATGAAAAATAGGTATCAGTCTAATGTTCCAAATTTTATGACTAAATATGTTACATGGTGTTTTAGATATTGAGATACAAGCAAATGGAGAATTCGAGATACAAGCAAATGGTGAATTACTAAAAACTTATAGCATCATGAAGGCAATAAAATTGGTCATAATTTTAGGTGAACAAGAGATATAAAAATACTTCTAAATCATGGGTCTAAGAGTCACAATGGTTATATGGTTGAAAAACCATTCGATTACAATCATACAATTTACCAAAGGTGAGATGCTTGATCAAAACAGTGTTTGGTTTAATATGGTTGTGTTCAAAATTACACTCTTAAGAAGGCCACCAAAATAAATAATTGCAAGATTGAATTTTGTTGAGAACAACCAATTTGACATAATAAGGATGACTATTGGTTTAACTAGACATGACCTTCTTTCTATCATACTTTCATCATCAATCAACCACACTTAACTCTTTTATGCCATCTTGTGCTAGTTCTTAATGTTGAGAGAAAATACTATTATCCACAAGGTCTTAAAGAATTGGAGAACAAAGGAGTCAATCTTATCATGTATGTGAAGGAATACATTGTTTGTTTTATTTGCATGCACTTGATTTAGAGCTCTATTGGTGTTGTTAATGATAAATTACTAGATAGACTTTAGAAAACCAAGATCTAAGCTATAAGATAATGATGCATGCAAGCTTGAGATTATTGTAGAAATATGTATTACAACTTGAGAGTTTTCTAATAAAAAAGAGAACCAAGATAGCTTGTGTGTGACGTAAAGATAGATTTAAAAGTGAGAAGAGGACTGAAAGAAAGGGTTTGATGGTTATTTTTGTAATCATTCTAAGACATTTCCATCAACCCAAGGTGACAAGTGAAAAACACTTTGGATTGACTTTTGAATGGTAAAATATCACAAGATGTTAGCATTCCATGCTAGAGTCTAGACAAATCACACTAAAAAATAATAGGAGACAAGAAAATTACATAGTTGACACAAAAGTTAAAAAAAAATGGTTTCTGAAAAGAGATTTTGAGCATCGTGAGGGGGAAAAGGCTAATAAAAGGGATAAAATGATCCTACACAAATGAGCTAAGGATATGGATGCTAAAGTGGGTATAAAATATAGGTGAAATTCCATGTGTATACATTTTTTAATGCTACAAACCTCAAGGTTATTTTTTTCTTATTAGATATATTTTAGGAAGGAGATATAATGATCTTATGATATCTTTATATTATTCAAGAGAACTTTTATAACAAAACTTGTAAGTATTGGAGACTAGATTTTCAATAAAACTAAGATTGACCTCTCTATTCTTCTTCCATATTGTGTATTACTTTTGGGGTTGTTGATCTTTGTTTTTGGATAGTAATTAAATATCCCTCATATAATTTTCCAACCTTTATACCTTTATGTAGAAACAAAATGAAAAAATTGGTAGGTTGTAGGTTGTATGTTGTGCATTTATTAGTTCATATATCAATAGTTATGGTTTCAATGACCTTGCTCATGTTATGATTAAATTTATTTTCCTTCAGGCAAAACACTTATGTGAATTTTTTGTGAAACTAGAGATTAGTATTTATAGTAATCTTGTGTTCTTTGAAGTAGAATAAATTTTCTATCCTATCATCAAATGGTGCATCGCCATAACTTTATTGTTTTAGTTATCTTCTTGTTCTTTTTTTATTGGTGAATGTTAGAATATGATAGTACATTAAACTTTACATTTGAAAACATATCTTACTTAGGGAAATAGCTCTTCAACTAGAGGTCTAACTTCAAATGTCAAGGTGCCACACCTTGAATTTATTCCAATGTCGTCTCTAAATTGTTGAACTAAGTTCAATAAAGGCACAAATTCATGTGTTAACAATTTGGTTATGATATTTTTTAATATTTGTTTTTCTACTTATACAAAAAAATTCTAATTAATTTTTTACCCTAGTTGCTTTTTTTGAAAAATCCTTGTGTATGACCAACATAATTTAAGCTAAACTAATAAAAAAAAACCATTATGTGGAGAATTATGTCTAGATAGGTTAGACATTTTTTTTTTTTTAATGAAAAAAATAAGTTATTAAAAAAGTACTATGACATGTCATTTTAGGTTTATGAACAACTTTCCTCATTATTTTTTTGGCAAAAGTGTCAAGCCACTAATATATTAATATAAGATATAAGATTACAAGCTAGTTCAAAGAGCATACCACGAGGAAAGAGCCAGAAAGAAAACATTTGGTTATAGCTCTAATTTTGTCACATTTTACAATTAGAATTTGAGATTTGATAAGAAAATCTCAATTACAATTCCTAATTACAAACTATATTAAGCTTATATGTGTGCAAAGTACAAAATGACATATGACCAAACAAATATGGGTTAATTCTAAATGAAATTTTTGCCTTTTGGAAGCAAAAAACCCCAATGTTGTTGACCAAAACTTGCAAGGAGTTGGCAAACATAATCATGAATTAAAAACTAGTCAGTGAGGAGGCCAGCTAGGCATGACCAAAGTGTGATGAGTTGTGGATTATGTCGAAAAACCACATAGTCATTAATAAAAATTCCCCATAAAATCCACTTGTTGTATCTGATGATGTGAGATCATATACCACACCAAAATTGGAGTCGAAGGACCGTGGGGGCAAATTGTTATTCTTCCATAGCATCTGGTTGAATAACATTCTCATGCAGTTGCCCTGTAAAATACCTCCTTCATCCCCCATAGACATAACCCTTTCATGAACAAGAGAAGCATTTAATTGATCATTAATCCCTTATTTTGTTCATGATACAAAATTGGAGGCATGGTTACAAAATACAAAAAAACATACTAGTTGTCGATCATTCTTCCATGGCTAGTGGAGCCACAAAATTCACATCTCGTTGTTCTTGAGATCCTTCTGCAGACCTATCTCTATCTTGTATATCATCCTGACCAAATTGGGGGTCCCCCATTCTCGGCATAGCATTGAGGTCGGGAACAATTTGTTGTTGAGGCCGAATTGCTTCTCTGGTCCTTTCATTGCTTAGTAGCATTAACAAAGCATTGACCTTTTTCTTGGTGTTGTCAGCTAAATCACAACCATAGCTTCTATGGTATCTATCTAGTTTCATTGGAAGAAACCTAAAATTCTGCATTTCCAAGGTGTTTTTTATGCTATCATATAGTGAAACATATGCATGCCCATTTTGGAGTAAATGCCTTGGAAAAAGACCTCCTATTTTAGCTTCACCCTCCCACATATCATACTTTTGAACAAAAAAGATTAACTGGTTGGGAGGAAGATAGACATCACATGCCACTCTTTCAGCTATAATCTCCAGTAGTTCTAACGACTGTAGAAGGTCTAGTGCATTTGAGAGAAAAATTAACAATAATTGGGAGGGGAGATAAGTCTACTTGCCTGGAGAAATATGATTTCCTCTATTATAATCCTTTTCACACTTCTCCTTGTGTGGTTAGTTTGAACATGAAAAACTTGTCCCAGGATTTCATCAGTGATGTGGCCTGAATATGGGCGCTCCTAGTCTTCCACCGAGATCATGACTATAGTTTCGTGGCTTGTAGTCCATCTTACACCTACAATTCCTCTATTGAAGCTTCTTAATGTATGGCAAATTTAAATTCTATGTGAGTTACTCCGGCTAACCCCTCAATTTCTCTCTTTTACTTCTTTTGTAATTTCTTATTACTCAAAATTGCACCTTCTCATTAAGTCGAAAACCACTTCCTTCACAATAACTTTGTCTTCATACAACTTCCATTGGCTTTCACTATTTCCAACAATTTTTTGGATACAATACAAAGTAATGAGCCTTATTTATCTTGTTAGTTGGGTGATGGCATATGTATGAAGGATCCACCACATGTCTAGAAATTGTTACATGTGAAAGTGGTGGAGCAGTTGACCTTCGGTCTACACAAACGACCATAGCTCTGAAAGAACCATTCACAGGTGTGTTATAATGAGCAATTACAAAAGATAATAAGTGTGAAGAAGTTGCCACATGTCTACAAATTAATACATGTGAATGGTCTAGTATTAGTCCTTCAGTCTACATGAGCGATCGTAGCTATGAAAAGAGCACTCGCAGGTGAGTAATAATTAGCCTTTACAATAGCTGATATAAACCTAAACTTCAAATTGAAGCTTATTATTCATATCACCCTGTCATGATTATTTAATCGCCCTTATCATCATTTAGAATTTGTTGAAGGTGAGGGAATAAATTGACATCAATGCTCCTATTAATTGATTTGAATTCCACATGGTCACACCCCATATTTTCCAGCTCATCCATCAATTTGTTGGCCTCTCTAAAAGTATGTGAAATGACATATGTTTCAAAAGAGTTTAGTAGATCCCATATTTGATTAATAACATAGGTAATATGCCAGTTAGAGGATTTTCTGAGTTTTCATGCATTGGTGATCAAAATGGAATCACCTTCAATGTAGATGTTGTCAATCCTCATTTTTTTGCTAGTGACAACCTGTATAGGAGAGCTTGGGCTTCTACAATATTGTTTGTTCCTTGGGGTAGTGAAGAAGATTTGAAGGCTAATAACTCCCCTACATGATTTCTAATACACACTCGTGCCTCCAAGTCACCTGGGTTACCCCTTAAAGCTCCATAAAAGTTGATCTTTGCAAAATTGAATTGAAGGGGTTGCCAAACTGTATGTGCTCTATCATTCCTTGATTCACCTATTGAGGATTGGTTACCATCGGCTAGTAGACATGTACCCTTCCATTTTTTTCTTAATTTGAACCATCCCATGAAGTGAACAATGCATTACTCTTCTAATGTGTCTGCACATAGGTGTTAACTAGCTCAGTGATTGAATTTTCTATTTCACAAAACACTTTCTCTATGGGTGAGGTATGTTGTTTGAAAATCCTCTTGTTTCGTTCCCACCATATTGACCATATGACTGTAGTTGGAATGACTGTCCATATAGATGAGAAAAAAATATATTTGGAGAGAATGGGCCAAGTCTGAAAGAGATCCCAAATTGTGTTTGGTAAGGGCATAGATAGCTCTAATTTTGTCATAACAAAACACCAACATTGGTGTGCAAATGGGCATTGGACAAATAAATGATCCACGTTTTCAAATTCTTGGTCACATAGTACACATTTAAATTGTTGTTGTAGTGTCATAAAATTGCACCCCTTGCAATTTTGACAACGTTTTAGGCCCTTTACCTTGGTGATATCATCTCCCATGCTTGATTGAAACCCATCTATGCCTCCACCATGGAACTGGGCCTCATTTTCAAACTTTAGAACCTGTTTAGACCCTGTTTCAGGCCCCCAAAAAGGGCAAGACCAGGGTGTGGTACCTTGGTCCTCCTTAGGACAGGGGCGTGGCACCCTTTTCCTCTCTCTTTATGTGGCCCCAAAATAGGCCCATCTGACCTTTGACCCTATTTTTCTCTTCAACATTCAATCTCCCCTATGTCAGCCTTTGGTGAGATAAATTAATTCTTTGAGGCATGTATAAAAGGGATTTAGTCCTCTCATTTGCATAAGCGAAGGTATGCATCATCAAGCATTCAAGTGTTCAAGTCTTCAAATATCTCTCTCTTCATGTGTCTTCTTCATTCATCCATTGGAGAAACATTACAACATTCATTTGCAAGTATGTGTGTGTGTGTTAGGGTTTTTGCATGTTAAATGCCATTTCATGCAACACATGTGATTACATTCAAGAAGAAAAGGAATAATCATCAACAAATTGTAGATCTACAAGGTATAAATTTCCATTATTTACATTTCAGCATTTGCAATCACTTTCTTTCAAGGTTGATTCCTCAACCGGGGTTTGAATGAGGAAAACCCCTATCCACCACCCTTCTCCTCTTGTTTTTTGTGTGTAGGTTGCAGGTGCGCAGCTGTATTTTCAAAATTTGACTCCATTTACAGAGGCAGAAAAACCCTTTTCATTTCATAGATTTTTCGGAGGACCATGTACACTTACACCACAGTCTCGACAAATTTTCTCCAAATTTGCAAGGCAAATCCGTATCAGTCTAATTAGATCAGATCCAAAATTACAACATGGCCCTAAACTAGTAGCTCCTCATTTCACTCATTTTCTCTCTCTTTTCCACAAAATCAACAAGTCAACTTTCCAATTTACAAAAGAGGGCAAATCACACTTCAACCCTTGCAATCCACTTGGAATTCACATCCTTGTCTCTCTTGGATTTGGATCTAGTGGATTCAAGCCTTTCTTTTGAATATAAAGTTCTCCCAAGTGAAAAATCATCCTAGTGACTTCCTTTCTCTCTCCTAGGTGGGGAGTCACTAGGGTTCAATTTTTCCACTTTAGAGTTGTGCTATCTGAAGCTTGGCAAGCTTGTCACTAGTAAGGATTATTTTCTTTAATGCCAACTAAGAGAAGCACCCTTATTTCGACATGATTACATTATTCCAGCAAAAGGAAAAGGCTCTATTGGTCTATTGTTGGTTTATCATGTGTTGGAGTGTTGAATAACCATTTTGGAATCTATAAGAACTAAAATGTAGTAATTAGGAATGACAGTTAAAATAGATTTAATAAGTAGAATCCGACCCAGAAGAGACAACCACCGAGCCTTCCATGATGATATATTGTGATTAATCCTTTCAATCATATTTTTCTAATAGGAGGTCTTATTCGCTCCCATAAATAGAGGTATACCCAAGTATATTCTTGGTAAGTCATTTGCCTTAAAGCCAAGAATTTTAATGATCTTTTTCCTTATAGGAGCCTTTATATTAAGAATGTATATTGTGGATTTATGGATATTGATCTGTTGACCTGATACTGATGTGCATAACTCTAGTGCCTTCTTCATTTGACTTGTTTCTCGAGTTGAAGATTTGGCATATAGAAATGTATAATCGATGAAGAGGGAGTGTGTAACATATATGGATGTGTTTGGTATGTGCATCCCTTGCCCCCTGTCATGATTGGATTTGATCAATCTATTGAGGCTTCTGCCATAATGATGAACAAGAAAGGAGATAGAGGATATCCTTGCCTTACTCCTTGGGTGGCTACCAGAAAACCTATTAGGGTTCCATTTATAATGATTGAAAAGAGAGCTCCTGAGATGTATTCTTTTATCCATTTGCACTATTTCTCAGAGAACCCAAACTTATGCAAGACTTTAAGTAAAAAACTCCATTTCACCTTATCATAAGCTTTCATCATGTCAATTTTTTTAATAAAAGATGGTAGGTGTGAAGTTTTAACTGAATGTAGGACCTCATTTGCTATTAGTGCCCCTTCAACTATTTCTTTTCCTAATACAAAGCCACCTTATTCTGGGGAGACAATATTTGGGATTAAGTGTTGTAATCATAGATAGATGGTCTTGGTGATGATCTTATAGATAATATTGCACAAAGATATAGGCCTAAAGTCTACAAATATTTTTGGCTCTTTCACTTTTGGGATAATGGCAATGTTTGTGACATTGAAATTCTTAAGAATTGTTTTTCTTTTTATTGACTCTTCAATTGCGGCCAGTAGATCAAACCCTAATACATCCCATCATTTTTGGAAAAACATGCAGTGAATCCATCAGGGCCTGGTACTTTATCAGCAGCTAGTGAGAATACTACTTTCTTAACCTCTTCAATACTGAATGGTTTCATTAGGTCTTCATTGTCTAGATGTGTAATAATTTGTGGAATGACATCCAAAATTTCTATTTCATCTTGATGGGAAGTTGAATGAGGTGCATTGATCGGAGCTAAAAGATTTTTGAAAAATCTAACACCTTCATTTTGGATGTCTGATGCATTGGTGAGTGTGTTATCTGTAATATGATCATTAACAGAGAATATGTTGATGTTGCACATCTAGACTTGGCAGATGCATGAAAAAATTTTGTGTTCCCATCCTTTTCTTTTAGCCATAACTCTCTGGATTTGTACCTCCAATATATTTCCTCTATCTTACTTAGTTCTTCCTGAGTCTCTTGTAACTGTTTTTTCTTATCATATGTAACTGAATCGAGGTCATGGAGAATTAGAGACTTCTGAATGTTTGATAGCTGCTTTTCAACTAAACTTTTCTCAACAAAAATGTTTGTAAAAACTTCCACATTCCACACTTTTATTTTCCTCTTGACATATTGCATTTTCATGTTTAGTTGGAACATTTTGGTACCCTTTTGATGAGGAGCGCTTACCCACCATTGCCTCAGGAGTGGAAGAAAATGTGGATGCCTAAACCACATTTTTTCAAATTTGAAGGAGGGGCGATGCACATAAGGTTTCTGGAAATTCATAACTTGTAATGAAATAGCATAGTAGTTTGAGCATACAAGAGGTAATATATCAGATTCCATTTTAACATTTTGAAGAAACCATTGTTGGGATATGAGAAATCTGTCCAGTTGTTTTGCAATTTGTAAGAAATTATTTGTTCTATTTGTCCATGTAAACTGACCCTTAAGAGGAACTACATATTTTAAGTCATTATCAGAGATGAAGGATACAAAATTTTCAATAGTTTTTTTGGGGAGGGGGGTAGATTCCACCTTTTTACTCATGGCTAGAAGTAATTGCATTGAAGTCTCCTCCCAGGATGACATTATGGTCTACATATTGCTGAATCAAATTTTTTAGGATGTCCCATTACTTTTTTTTTCATGAGTGGGGGTCGGTCCATAAACATTGATCAGCCTAAAGGACAGATCAAAGTTTTGAATGCTAATAATCTGTCAATTATTTCCTTCATGTAATGTCCCTGCAACTATTATTTTTTGGGTACCATAAAGTAACAAGTCCTCTAGAGGATTTTGTTGCTGGAACATGAGCTAATTTCCATTTGGTCCATTTGGAAACTGTCTCTAGAAAGGTGTCATGGGATAATTTTGTTTCTTGTAGCATAACTATATCTGCCTCTGATGAGTCAATTTGTTTCTTGACTCTCTAACTCTTGCTAGATGCCTCTAACATTCCATGAGATGATTTTCATTGTTGTCGGGGAGAGAAACATGCCCTCCTTGGTCTTTTAGATGAAGAAAATTTACCATCAAGAGTGGTTTGGATACCATCCTCTATTTCCGCCTTTGTTTTGGTCTTTTTAGATTTATTTCTCCTTCGTTTTTCTTTGGACTTTGACTTTGGGCAGGGGACTACATAATTGAAAGAGTTTGGGAATAATCAAAGGATGGATCTATTAACTACTCATTGACACCTTGGTGGTCCTTATCTAACTTAACCTCCATTGAATTCATGAGAGATAAAGGTTGTAAATTTTGGCAACCGGTTAATGGAGAAAAACTTTGGTACATTAGTCCTTCGTCTTCAGTCGATCTGGTGTATTCGTCATTCTGATGGTCTGTTAAGGTTAACTTACCAAACATATTATCATTATATGTTCTATCTTTGCAACCCTCTTTATCCAACTTTGGAATTAGCATTTCTTTGTCCATGTGTGGTATTTGTTCTCCATTTATAGCTAGATTATCCTCCTTTAATATATATTTTTCTATTTCATCAAACAATTGAGATACAGTTGAATCCAATAGTTCATCCATCATCATTCCTAGGTTGGATGTAAACCTAAATTATCCTTGTGAGTAATTAGATGGTAAGTTGATGATTCCCTTTTGAGGGGCCATCAAGATATTCATGGTATTTTTATCAAACATTAAATTCAGCATAATATCATCAAGAGGACAAGAAATTTGCCTAGTTGTGCTTGGGTACTTGGGATACAATAGAGATCTCACAATTGCTTTCACCTTGCCCTGACTATTCCACATTGAACTGAGAAGATGATAGATTAAAGGTGTTCTTTGATAATTAACAACAATGTGTAGACCACCATGTGATATTAGGCAGTGGCTTGATATTTCCTTTTTGTTTTTTATCAATAGTGAGTATTGGTTTCCCTGTAGGGCAAATTCCTTTAAAGAGAAGGCATCAAATTTTTTATTTTTCCAACAAAGCATTTGTGAATCCTTGTTTTCCTGGCTTTGCATATCTGATATGGTTTTTTTCATTTGATTATTCCACATTGATTTGAGAAATTTGTCAATTTGTGGGTTAGCCAATGTGCATAGACCTTCTTTGAGTAGTAGATGGCAGGTTGGTATTCCCTTATTTCTCCTTACTAATGATGAACAATGGGTTTTCTGGAGACCATTTACTTGTAACAATTCTTGGGAATCATTTTCTTGTACCAAGGGGACATGAGAATCCTTGTTACTAGTTTTCGGATCCCTATTTTCCTGTCTTGGAGTGTCTAGTTGGGTTGTTTTCTGATTGGCTTCACATGTATGACTATACATTGAGCACATTAGAGGGTCTGAAGAATGACCATTATGAACTATAGTTGTCTCACATTGGCCTTCTTGACATAGAGAATTAAAATGGCCCAAGGAATTTGAAAGGTGGTCCACTTCTAGTGGTTTTTGAATAGAAATATCTTGCTTCCATGTGCCAAATTTGGAAGTAACAGATAGAGTGATGGGAAATGACTTTTCTACTTCTAAAAACAAGCATACTCTAACTGTGAGATGAGTTAGCTCATAAGGAAAAAGGTCATGTTGGATGAAGATTCCTAATTTATTTGCAAGAATTTCAATGAGATCCAAATCCCTAAACTCCAAAGATAATGTAGAGAAGGAGATCCAGAATGGGGCAAATTTATAGATAGTCTCATCCGCCTTGAAATTTGGGATCCGAGGAATAGTTAAAAGACCATATCATTTGTAGAACCACCCCTTAAATCTATTAGCAATATTTCTCTCTTCTTCTGAATGAAAAATAGAAATGAAAAACCCTACCCCATTATCTATGTAAAAAATATTTTTAAGTCCTCTCTATTTTTATGTTACCCATGTTTGTAAATCTGAAAAGGAGGGTATACATTTCCAAAACTTACCAATTAGTGCTCTCCCTCGAAGATGTGATACTTGTGGCATAATCAAGTGGTTTGAGAGTGTAACCCTTCACATGACATCATCTTGATTTGCATTGCCCTTCATAAGCTTGTTTTTCTCTTTCTTCTTCCAGACCCTAAGCTCTACTCTCCCTGTATCGTAAGTTTTTGGAATAACAACCACTCCATTTTCTTCTTGAATATTTAAGTTGTTTAGGCCTGATAGGAATCTTGGGTTCTTTATCGTAATAGTATTTGACTAGGATACATACGATGGCAACCATCTACCACTATATTCTTGGATGGATCTTATGTATTTTAGATTAGCTTCTAAATTTGTTAACGGTTTTTTCAAGAACCCTCTATCTTTTTCTGGTTCACATTCATATCAGGGCAGGGTTTTATCGCAAATGTAAAAAATTCTTGTTTCTTTTTGCCAAGTCATCTAGGTTGATGCTAGTGGATCTATAACCTATTGGTCGGTATAGTGTCTTTTCTCTATACTTTTATATCTTCATATGGGCCCCTGTGGTACGATCTCCCAGTCTGGGACCCTTGACTGCTATGTTCTCTATAATTGCTATGGGAAAAATTTTGAAATTTTTTTCTCGCCCAAGGCCATCCGCCATAAGTAGTGCCCATCCTCCCTTCCCGTAAGCTATGAACTAATTTGATATACAAAAGTCCTTTCCTCATAAATTGATTAATAAATAAATATGTATAATAATAAAAAATTACATATTTAAATCAAGACATTGTCATCTATAATGGATTTTATTTCATAAAAAAGAAATTAAGAAATTCATTAGCTCCATATTGCTAAAGTTAAATTTTTATTTTGATGTTTTCATGATAATACATTTGTAGGTTGGGTTTCCAAGCCTAAAACAAAATCAAACAATGGATTTCAAATTTAAATTTTATGAAACATGTATGCACTTGAAAATGTATACTTGTTATAAAAAGGTACATACATACTAGAAATGAGTACCTAATTTATTTTAAAATGTATGACCATTTTAGAATAGATACATGTCTCTAGTTAAAATAAGTACTCATTCCCTACATTGCCATGGTAGAGAAATAGTTTTTTGTTTTGTTTTTTTGAAATTTTTGACTATGCATGTCCTTAAATATTTTGTTTGATTTTTTTGACTATGTTTTAGGGTTCCAAATTTTTACTTTATTTAATTTAGAACTTCTTTTTATTAGCTTCAAAGTTTGATTTTTGTAAATTTAGAATATTTTGGATTGATTATAGAAAATTATTCGTTCTAGCTAAGTTTGATGGTGTGATTTTCATATCTAGTAAGTTCTATTGTAATTAATTTTAATATAAAAATATCTATGGAGTATTGCCAATGGAACTAATAATAAACTAAAAGTTATAGTTGAAGAAGTAGAATTGGTAGCTAGATATCTTCAAGCCACAACATTAGCTAGTCTTGGATTATGTGGTGCATATTCAAGCATCATATTGAACTTCAAAGTAAATATGGGAGGATCATAATTCTTTAGTTGGTTCACATGATTCAAGTGCCAAGATGCTCATTAAGAAAAAACCTTTTGGTTTGAAGATGAAAAAAGGCGACAACATTATTCAACATATTAGTACATTTCATTTTCTTCTTAATCAACTTGCAGGTATAAAGCTATAGTCAACGATTATGATGCTAAATAAATATGCCTTCAAGTTATGATCATATTATTTTTACTTAAAAAAAATTAATCTTAGTTTGAAATTATGATTTTTTCTTTGATTGATGAAGAAAAAAAGAGTTAATAAAAACCATTCAACTACTAAGGAAATTGATTTTCTTGTTAAGAAGAAATTTAACATGTCATTAGCGAATAATAAAGAATTCAAATGTTATTATTGTCAAAAAAATGGATGTGTTTAATTCAATTGCATTCAATAGGCCAAAGATCTTACTAATGGGAAGATGTAAAAAAATCAAGCTCTTGTTGTGGCCAAAAGTGAAATACAATATTGTGTTATTGCATAGCATAAAGAAGACTCACACCACCATCATAGTGAGGAGGAATATATGCTTGGAAAATTAAAGAAGATCAAATTTGTGGTATTTTATCATCTTGATCTATCTTCTCACTCAGAGATTATATATTGCACGAGAACCACCATTTCACATTTGTATCCCTTCATGGAATGAGGGGAGGCTTGGAATCTTGGAAGATCTTGTGGTGCATTTAAAGTTGAAGTTCCTTTGTATATTATAGTTGGGATTATTTTCATAATGCTAAAGGAGATATATTAACACACTCATAGAAGACATGAAATCTCATAGGAGATTTGTTCTCTCATGTTCAACACGAGATGCATGATTTTGACACACTCAAAGGAAATGTGAACTTTTAAAGAAAACTTTCTCTTATTGTGCAAGGTGATTGGGGACATTTTATGCTCTCTCATGTTTTATAGATGCTTTGTAGGTTTTACAGTCAAGAGATCTATTGATGGAGTCAATATAGTGTTTCTTAGTTTAGTGAGGACAATTGGTGAATAAATTTCAACAAAATCTCTAAAAGGGTTGATGTGATCAACTCTTGCAATGTTCCATCATTTGTTTGGATTGACGTAATAAGGGGGAAATTTGGAATATATTACATTAATTGCTTACTTTGTAGGAAATATAAATAAATGTTAGTTTGAATAATAAATAAATAAATGTTAGTGATTTGTTAGTAAGCAAATAAACGTAGTTAGTTGTTAGTTTCAAGAGTTACAGCGGTTCATCATGAAACCAAAATAACCCAATATTATACCTATAATACTTATATCAACAAGTAATCATTAAAAAATACCACTATCCATGGCATGGGCAATAATTATACATAAATCCCAAGGCTAAACACTAAACAAGGAAAATATTGATATTTGTAAAAAGGAAAGACAAGACTTAACTTTTATTGCAAACACTAGAGATAAAATAGTTATCGAAACCATAGCAACAAAAATCTTTCAGAGAAAAAATTAACAAACCAAAATTATAAGTTTTTTTTCAAAATTCAAGAAAATATGCATTAGAAAAACAATGTAAAAAAGAGAGAAAAACTTACTTTTTTTTCAATTTGAAGTCATTTTCATAGCTTAAAGATATAGAGAAACAATAAAAATAGAATAAAGGATATAGGGTGGCAGACCCTACCATATGATTGGAGGGCAATGCTATTGGAACACATTTTTTGTTGTGCCAAAAGTGTAAGGAAGTTAAGTAGCGAAACTACTTCCTACACTAATCTTGAGAGGATGGTAATGCAAAAACTATTGCAGATCATTACAAGAGTTATAGAAAGTTAAGAGAAAGAAACATGAATAACATTCATACCACAACACAATGATTTACATGGGGAAAACCCTTTCGAAAGAAAAACCCTAACTCCAAAAGCTGCCAAATATATTATTCAGAAATCAATAACAGATTACAATATACTTGTAGAGCAATCTCTTCACAAGAGTACCACGAACAAGAGATTCAAAGTTACCTCAATAGCTATCAGACTCTTACACACAACCTCTATCTCATGTGTAGTGCTCCTCCTAGACTTGCAATTTGATCTGTGCATTGATAGGCTTGTTTAGACTTATAATGATTACTTGGATGGTTGTTTATGACTCTTCTTCTATTTTGGGATGGTATCTGTGATACTAGGACTTTATGTGGATTCATGGTATTTGTTATGACTCTTTATGATTGGAGACTTTTATGATTGATGATGTGAGACTTGTTATATGATATTTGATTCCTATAGATGTTGACATATGGTATCTCCTAGATGGATTGATTTATATGACTCATGGATTTACATATGATTATTGTTCAAATGGATTATGAGATTTATGATGATATTAACCCTCCTTCGTGGTGATGATTCTATGCATTATTTTGGTATTCTATTGCATGTTTGTCTTTGTAAGTAGAGACGATGCCATATCACTCATTGCGAGCGTGATATGTTGTCGCGATTCTCTATCACTTGTCTGTTTATTGTGAGGTATATGTATTGTATATATCATGTTGGATTTTGATGCAGGTTTGCAGGTACCAGACATCGACTCCACCTGGCTCCACAAGTCTGAGCATGTCTTTATCACAATGGCTAGATATCAGAGATGGCATAGTTTCCCTCACACACTCTTGGTCTAAGAGGTATACCTTGTTAGTTTATCTTGATGTCTTTTTCTTGGTTGATCTTCTTTTAGGGTCAACTAAGAGATTTGGCATATTGGTTAAGTCTCTTCCACCTTGTTCCATAGGTTATGAGGTCAAATCTCTCTAGCTTCTTATTTTGCTCATTCATGGCTTGATTATTGGCTTTATTGCATGATTGGATTATTTATTTTAATTAAGAATCTAATTAAGTAATTAATCTATTTAATTTAATTTATTTAGATTCAATTGAGCTTTATTTATTATTTAATTATTTATTTTTTTGATTTATTGATGGGATGATTTTTATTAATTGATTTTAGTTTAATTATTTATTTGAGCTCTTTTTATTTTATTTTATTTATTTATTTATTTGTGTTATTATGAATAATGGTAATTAATTATAAAGTATTGTATGGGAATTATTTAATTAAAATATGGGTAATTATTTGTAAATAATATTATTCCTACTTATCGTCTAATTAAGAGGAAATATTTGTATTTCCTAATTAATTATCATTCCTATACTATAGTAATTGAGTTTGATTGATTTTACCTACCCTTATTTTGATTGGTCGACATGATTGAGTAGGTAAGAAATATATATTTATAATATGTATTTTTCGAACTTTGCAAAGGTAAGCAAGATATATGGTTTTTAGAATTTTTCTATTGGTGGGAAAAACTATAGTCTTAAATTTAATTTTTCTATTTATTTTGGCTTACTAGTCTATGCATGGGTTAATCTTTTGGGAGACCATTTCAAGAGGATTTTTGAATTTGACTTGGAGATTGGATTGCGATTTGGATTTGGGAAGGCTTGGAAATTTTTCATATTTCTTCTTCAAATTTTGGTATTGCGATTTGCAGGTTGGTGGGTCTTAATTTTGCATTTCATTTCCAAAAAATATTGTCTTCTTCATGTCTCTAAATTTGAAATTTGATTTCTCTTGGGGATTGAATTCATTGTAGAGATGATCTGTCTTGATTGTTTTCAGTTTGTTGTGCAAGTTTGGGAATGGGAAAATGCAGAATTGACCTTATGTTCTTACTATATTTTATGTGATCTTTCTATGACTACACTGTGAGATTGTGGAATCCTTCTTCCACTTATTATGGCTTTATTTATTCTCTACCCATATTTATTGAACCTCCCTTTCTTGATTTTTACCTTGCTCTCTCTCTCTCCCTGGTGGTTTTGGCTTCTTATTTATCTGTTTATGCTTAGTAGGAGAAAAATTTTCTTCTGCATCTTTTTACCAGGAAGTATGTAATGAGTATGTTGGTTGTCCTTGATGTCATTTTAGTGTTTTAGACCCTCTTTCTACATTAGGAGGGTCATTTTTGATTCCTGAGGCCCTTCGTGCCCCTTCCTTAACTACAAGACTTAGATATGCTCAATTTTCCACACTCCTCCCAGAAATGCATGGAAACACCCAGGAACATTGATGAATCTACTAGAAACACCACCCTACATGATAGGAATTCCATTCTTCATTCTAGAAATACCACTGTTCATACCAAATGCTTCGAAAAACTTACCAAGAGAGCTGAGGTCCTAATTTGTAGATGTAAGCAAAAAGCCCAGAAACACCACCCTAGAGACCAGAAATGTCATCATATTGAATAGAAATGCTATCATATATTCCATAAATTCCATTATTCCTACCATAAATTCCATCCTAGGTTTCAAGGGTGCTAAGTTGTCCTGGAGGTCTCCAGAAGTCAGTTTTTAGCCTATTTGAGTGCATCTTTTGTCCGTGTGAATACTCCAGAGCCTTGTACAGTATGTATTAGAATTTTTAGATGTGGTTATGATGTATTTTGATCTCTTATGATGTTACATGTTCTCTAGTAAGAGGGTTCATGCCTTACCATTGAGGTGTTCCTATGCGATTTGACGCTTCGACGAGAGGGAGAATGCCTAGTTGTTGAGGGATTGTTAATGTGATTCCAATGAGATGTGTTATTCCTCACTGTTGAGGATATGATTCTATTTGGATCTCTTTTATGGTTTGCATTCATGATTGGATTATCTTGACGTTGCATTTATGAAGGCCTTCTTTGAGTTTGATTCTTAAGTCCTCTTTGCTCAATTAGTGCTCAGTTTGTTGAGATTGTTATTGTACCTTCATTGGCCTTCATGATGATTTTATGTGTGTATTTGATATGTATTTCCACCCTATGTTAATGGTTCATGGTAGGGAGAGTGGGCTCTTGTATGTGTGGACCAAGGTCTTGAGCCTCTAGGAGGGGATCTAGACTTATTGGAACCACATGAAGAGTTTGTTGTAACTGCAAGTGATAACTTAAATAATTGATTAGTGGTTTTTGGGTATTAGTAATTCACTAAAAAATATAATAATTGATTGTGTGCCCCTCCCCATAGCCCTAAAAGCGTGCGCACTCGGGATGAGTTTGGGAAGACCGTTGTAACGGTAAACCAATCTCCCTTGAATGGATCCAAGGTTGAGATGGTTCTGCATGTCTATTAGGTGAGGCTTGGGCTCTTCTATTGGGAGGATAGCATGTGATGAAACTCTTGCGCTACATGAGTTCATTGTCCATATTCTTTTCTTTATTGGTTATGCCTCTGGAGGATCTCTTGATGATTTCAGCCTTGTGTTGCAACTTTGTGTTGTGATCTCTTGATTGGAGTCTTGTTGAGTATTGATGTACCCTTTGGTTGTTAGGTGTCAGCTTAGGTCATGAGTGTGAGTTGAAACCTTTTTCATCTCCTAGGGGGTGGTTCCTTGATTGGTTCCACGTGGTTGGGTGGTTGATTGCCTTCTTCCATTGGGATACTATCCTTGGTGTTGTATGTGTGGATTGAATTCTTTAGGAGATTTCACTTTGGAATTGGTTTTCTATGTTCCTAAAATGAAGATATTGTATCATAATGAAATATGTATGTAAAATAAAAGAAGTATTCTTATATATTGTACTATCATGTATTTGAGAAGGAAGTTATAATAGGGCTAGATTTTTGAATTAGGTAGAGATCTATGGTTATTTTATGGTGTAAAAGATATTTTTTATGAGTTTATAGTAACCATGTGAATGGATTATTTTATTTGTAATTGAGTTGTATTACATTCATGAAATGGATAGCATTGATCTATACTTGAGTAGCTAGGTGATCATTGACACTAAGGTTAAATGATTTGTATAATGCTCTAATAAACTATACTGTGTGTTTGGGACTTTGCATAAGATGATAATGATGATTTGATTATTTAAGGGATTATGCATCTTTGTGTTAGGTATCTATATGTAAATGTAGAAGGGCATGACGTAGAGGTTAGGATGGACACCTCTGATGATTCCTTGATGTATAAAATGATTAATATGTAAAATATGCTTATGGATTTAATATGTTTGTAAGATGGAGTAGTCATATGATTTTTAGTTGTATTTATATTCATGCTTTGGAATTGAGTTATGTTATGCCTCAGGAGGATTGATGGAAAGAATAGAATAGTTACATTGAAGATATACTTGAGTAGTTAGGAATTTATGAGAAATGAATGGTTGAATGTAACCTATGTTGCTTTCTTGAGAGATTACTAAATGAAAGAATATGCATATGTAATGGTTATGCTTTAGATGCATGAAAAGTAAATGGTTGGAGAGTTTGGAAAATTGATCTTCTAGATAAATGGATGTTATGATAGAATGTTGCTAAGTAGTGACGTTAAGATACCCTAGGGAATGAAATGCGTTGCAATATTATATTTTGTTATGTGCTTATGTTATAGGATTAAATCTGCTTGCATAGAATGGATTTATGATGTTTCTATTCGATGTTTCAAGTGTTCTTGCAATTGGATAATGTTGTATCGATGTATGTTAATGTTAGAATAATGTAATGGATGTTTTAAAAAAAAATTGTTAGTATATTTTAGATTATTTCTCTAGGGTATTTTGGCAGGCATTACATCATTCACCTCATATATATAGGAGATACAATACATGAAACTAACAAACAATATTACAGGGGTTCACCCCACCGCGTGATGGTGGTCACGAGCCCTGTTGATAGGGAGTTTTTATGTTCAAATCCCACCCCGATTTGGCATGTTGTGTAGGTCTTCTCATGGCAGCTGGTCATCCGAAGGTTTGTGCTGTTGGTGTTCTTGTTGACCGACTAGTGGATGGGTGTTCATGCCTGTCCACTGCGGTTGTTGTTGATGCTGGTCGATGTTTCCCCCCCATCGATTTGCGTTGGTCTTCCATGCCCATGTTGTTCCCTTCCTCGCTAGGTGTCCTTGCTGCTGCCGTGTTGGACTCTGTCAGGCACCATGACTGTGGAGGGATAAGTTGTTGATATGGAGTGATAAGGTTGAATTTGGAGTGATAAGGAGCGGGAGATATAAGGTGCATGGAGAGATAAGGAGCGGGAGATATAAGGCATATGGAGCGATAAGGAGAAGGGAGATATAAGGAGCATTGTGAAGAGATAAGGAAAAATGGAGTTATAAGGATTTTTAATGCCTCAACATGTTCACCTCAGGGATGGGGTCCCCCTTTGTGACCCCATTAGTTCATAGCTCCAGTAAAAAAGCATCTATATTATAGGGGTAAGACCCCATGTTGTCTTGAGTTAGTGGATTACTGCTGAGCAACTAAAATTGAAATACCTATTACCAATAAAAAAAAACAAAAACAAACAATATTACAAAACCATGGGCTAAAACCACACAATAAAGTGTAAGAAACCTCATGTCCAATCTAAATGCCCTATGACATGTCAAAATACACATCAACATGTGTTACTCCCTTTTATAGATAATTTATGTGTCCGATGCAATTTTATATTTCCTATTTCAAGAGTCCAAACTTCTGGAGGCCATAACTTGTGAACTGGGTGTCTGATTGACGAACCGTTTGAACAATCAGAAAGCTCGTAAAGTACTCTATCACCTCCTAACTAGTTATGCCAGTTACAACCACTTGAGTTTCGAAGGTCTAAATTCCTAAAAACTAAATTTAAACCTTTCATTGCACCTTCCAAAAATGAAACTTTAATATCTTCAAAACTAATTGTGATCTTGTGACAAAATTTACCGATGTGCTTATCTAGCCAATCCGAAGCTTTAGGGAAAATTTCACACCATTTAGTGTTCAAACAAGAACTTAATATAAATAGTAACCTCATGTAAATTCAAGGTTGAGATGCCATTTTCCCAACATTCTCCCACTTGTCGAACACCTTGCAATAGAAAAGGGAGTATCTACACAATAAATTAATTGCTAGGAGCCATGAGGTCCATAGAATTCAGACACCATCTGAACTTTTTTGTGCTCACAACCTTATTTAAGTAATATGCAACATTAATCAAAATATCTACCTTAACTAGCTTTACCCTACCATCTTTGACCATATATTTGACAAAATGATACTGAAAATCAATTTGTTTGGTTTAGGCATGAAATTTTGGGTTTTTACCTAGGTAGATTGCACTCTAACTATCATAATAAACTATCATTGTGCCTTGTTTTATTTCAATATTTGAACGTGATCTTTTAAGCCAAATGACTTATTTACAAGCATGAGTAGCTGCCATATACTCTGCTTCCATAGTGGACAAAGAAACCACAACCCATCACTTACTCATCCAACTAATTGCACCACCAAATAAAGTAAACACATAAGAACTTGTGGATCTTCTGCTATCAATATCACCTACCCATTCTGAATCCATATTACCATGAATATCAAAGGAAATCATGTCTCCTACCAAATTGTACCTTGATAACACAAATAATACTCTGAGGTACCCTTGAAATATTTGAAGACTCTTTTAACTACATCCCAATGATCTCTACCAAGATTAGACATATATCTAGAAATAACTCCCACTGCTTGGGAAAATTTTGGTCTAGTATAGGCCATAGCATACATCAAACTTCCAAATGCACCCTAGTAAGGCACTCTGCTCATGTCTTCCATCTTTGATAGGGATGTAGGACAATCTAAAATAGATAATTTTATTCCAACTGTAAATGGAACACATAATACCATCTACAATCTTGTATGTTGAACCTCTATAAAACTGAATTCACATACTTACCCCAGCCTAGCCATAAATTTTTGTTCAATCTATCACTTCTAATTTTTATCCCAAGAATGTGTTTCACTGCACCAAGATCTTTCATTTCAAATTTAGCAGCAAGCTTTAAGACTTTAGTTATTAAATCATACCTTTCCCTTTACCAATGCATAACATATCATCAACATATAATGTAATGTACATGAAATGATCACCATTAGATTTATAATAAACATAGTGATCTGATTTAGAATGCTCCAATTCCAAAATCAACACATATGTATCAAATTTCTGGTACGACATCCTAGGATTATATTTAAGGTTATACAAGGATTTCTTCAATTTATAGACCAAATTACTTTTGCCAAGTTCACCACATAGTGCTTTGGATGTGTCATATAAATATCCTTCTCCAAATCACCATGAAGGAAAGTAGTTTTCACATCCATTTTCTTAACCTCTAAATCATAAGCAATAACAATAGAAAGCAAAAATCTAATGGATGTCATTTTTGCAATACGAGAAAAATATCCCACTATTATCAACACCCTCAACCTGAGACTAGCCTTTTGCAACCAACCTTGCTTTATACTTCTCAATGCCTCCATTTGAACCAATCTTTTTCTTGAACACCCATTTACAACAATCAACTTTTTATCCTTTAGGCAATGGTACAATATCCCATGTATCATTGTTTTTCAAAGCTATCATTTCTTCTTCCATAGAAATCTTCTAGGATTCTGCATCATTCACACCTAATGCCTTTTCTATAGATCTAGATTCATCAACATTAGTATTCAAAGAAAAAATACATCTCCAATTATCAGGTGAATACCTTTCAGGTAGTTGTCTATGTATTGTAGAAGTTAAAACAAGCTAAGTTGGAGGGTCTTCCTCCTCTTCTGAAGATTCAGAGCTAGATGAGCTCTGCTAAACTTCTTGCCTATCAAGCGGTCTTGATTCAACTCTTTCAAGCATAGAAGGGAATTGAATCACATCTTCCTCTTTAGTTTATTTTGGTTGCAATGTAACAAAAGGAGACTTAATCTATCTAAAAATAACACTTCAACTATGAATTACCTTTTGTGCAACAGGGTCCCAAAGCTTGTATCCTTTCACACAATAATTATATCTGATGAAGATATATTTCACAGTCTTGTTCTTAAACTTTGTTCACTTCTCCTTTCACACATGTGCGTATGCCTCGCAAAAACAAACTCTAAGATGTCTCAATGAAGGCTTGTGACTATATCTGATGAAGATATATTTCACAGTCTTGTTCTCAAACTTTGTTCACTCTTCCTTTCGCACATGTGCATATGCCTCACCAAAAAAACTCTAAGATGTCTCAATGAAGGCTTGTGACTTGACCATGCTTCCATAGGAATTTTATCAACAAGAGCTAATGTAGGGGACATGTTAATCAGGTAGTAATTAGTGGCAACAAATTTAGCCCAAAAATTTTGATCTAGACCCGCACCACTCAGCATACTCCTAGCCTTCTCCATTAGTGTCTTGTTCCTTCTTCCTACAACTCCATTATGTTGTGGAGAATACAGAGTTTTCTTTTATCTATTAATGCTAAAATATTTACAAAATATATCAAAATCATTAGAGAAAAATTCACCACCATTGTCAATCTTCAAACATTTAGTTTTCTTTCCAGTTTGCAACTCAACCATTGCCTTAAATTCTTTAAATTGACTAAAAAATTCATATTTACTCTTTAGAAAGTATACCCATGTCATTCTACTAAAATCATCACAATAAATGAAACATAATATGTGGAATTTCCAATGGAAGGAACATCTATTGGACCAAACACATTAGAATGAATAAGATCCAAAACACCACAAGATTTATGACAACTCAAGTAAAACTAAACATGGTTTCATTTTCCATAAATGCAATGCTAAGAAAAATCAAAGTCAAGATTACAATCATTCAAACCCTCAACAATTTTTTTTATTTTTTGAGGTTCTTAGACCCTTTTCTCCAATGTGGCCAAGTCTCTAGTAGCATAATATAGTCTTCTCTGTAAGTAACTTTGTTTTAGAAGAAAGAGCACCCTTAGGTACCCAAAACCCATGTCCATCCATTGAAGGTGAAACCCTCAAATCTTCTGATGAAGTATCCACAAATTTACTTTTTACAGAAGTGATATTACACTCAACAATGTATGCATCTATCTTATACAAAGTGTCAAACTTGAAACCTCTAGTAATCACCGTAGCACCCTTAATCATCTTACATCCTGCACTAGAAAAGAGTACCTGCACACCCATATCTATCAATTTTCTCACATATAATAAATTTCATTTTGATCCAGGGATATACAACACACTGCCAATATTTTTTATTCTACCATCAGGAAACTTGGTTCCAACTTTACCGTGACCAACAATATATCTAAATGTGAATCATCGCCCAAGTACACCTTACCTCCAATAAATTCTTCATATTAAAAAAACCAATCTCTATTAGAAGTCATATAAAAAGATTCAACTAAATCAATTAACCTTGAATCATTACCTACATGAGTAGCCAAAGATGCAATGAATGCATTACCATCTTATTTCTCATACTTGGAATCAGAATCAAACTTCTTCTTTTTCTTCTTCTTTCCTTCTTTGCAGTCCTTACGGATGTGTCCTAGTTTACTGCAATTCTAGTAGGTGACTTTGGACTTTCCAAGAGATTTTTATCTCCCTCTGGACTTGGATTTATTACACTTATCATTCTTCTTTCTTTTTTCCTTAGGTCTTCCATAGACGCTTAAGGATTCCTTCAAACTGTTGGATACCTTCCTTTGCATCTCTTCACCAAGTAGGGCACCCACCATATCTTCATACTTCAAAAAAATATAAGTACTATTGATAGCCATAACAAGAGAATTCCATGAATCAGGAAAAAAACTAAGCAA
Organism: Cryptomeria japonica; assembly: GCF_030272615.1. Lineage (NCBI taxonomy): Eukaryota > Viridiplantae > Streptophyta > Pinopsida > Cupressales > Cupressaceae > Cryptomeria > Cryptomeria japonica. The sequence goes on from NC_081412.1 coordinate 717,830,625, forward strand.
GATCTAACATTTCTCCTCCTCATCCATCTTAACACCAACAGATGCCAATTGAGCCACCAATATATTAAATGCTTCTAGGTGGTCTTTAATTCATCCACCCTCTTCCATTCTCAAGGAATAAAATTTCTTTCTCAATAAAAATTGATTCAATAAGGATTTGGTTTGATACATTTCACCAAGATTAGTCCATAGCTTCTTTGCAGATGACTCTTCATGGACATTGATTAGAACAAAGTTTGCCAAGCACAATTTGATTACACCCTTGGCTTTTTGGTCCATAACATCATACTAAATATCCATAGTAGGATTTATAGGTATTGAGGCATTTGCATAAACAATATCCCATAGATCTTGATCTATTAGCATATCTTCCATCTTTAGCTTCCACATCTCAAAATTACTTCCAGAAAATTTCTCCACCTCTATTCTCCCTGACAAACTTGCCATCTCAAAATTCCTACAAAAAGATCAAAAAGTATCTTTTACACAACCTCTCACTCAAATATGGATTAGTTCAAATAACCCAACAACTCACAACTAAAACCAAAGGTGACCAGGATTTGATAACACTTGTAAGGAAGTTAAGTAGTGAAACAAATTCGTAGACTAACCTTGAGAGGAGGGTAATGCAATTTTTTATACAAATCATTACAACAGTTACAAAAACTTAACAAAAATAAATATGAATTACATTCATACAACACAATAATTTACATGTGGAAAACTCTTTCGGGAGAAAAACCCCACACTCCAAAAGCCACCAAATATATTATTCAGAATTCAATAACATATTATAATATACTTGTTTAGCAAGCTCTTCATAGGAGTATCACCAACTAGTGATTTAGAGTTAACTCAATAGCTATCAGACTCTTACACACAACCTCTATCTCACACACCTGATATATAGGAGATAGAATACATGAAACTATCATATTACAAAACCATGGGGGCTAAAATCACCCAATAAAGTGTAACCAATCTTATCTCCAATCTAGATGCCCAATGACATGTCAAAATATACATCAACATGTGTACCTCCATTTTACAACTCAGTTATGTGTCTGATGTAATTTTATATTTCTTATTTCAAGAGTCCAATTTTTTTAAGGCCATAACTTGTGAATTGGGTGTTTGATTGATGAACCATTTGAAGAGCCAGAAAGCTCGTGAAGTGATCCATCACCTCGTAACCCGCTACACTGGTTACACCCACTTCTTAAAGCATTTTGGAGGGTCTAAATTCCTCAATATTAAATTTAAACCTTTCATTGCACCTTCCAAAAACAAAAACTTTAATATCTTCAAAACAAGTTATGATCTTGTGATGAAAATTTATCGACATGCTTATTTAGCCAATATGAAGCTTTGGGGAAAATTTTGCACCATTTCATGCTCAATTTTTTTACTATAAATAGTAACCTCATGTAAATGCAAGGTTGAGACACCATTTTCCCAACAAAAAGATCAACCTGTTAATTCTCAATGCAAATACTAAAGATAAATAGATCCATGGGAGATAGTTAGTCAATGTCCCGAATCCAAAGTAGGATGCTAGCAATTAGTCCAAAAATCCCCCCTAGCATCACTAAAGGGATTCAAACTCATGACCTAGCTTTGATCTCAACTGTTGGAAGATGTTTGTTGTTGCACCAAACGATCAACTTGTTAATGCTCGATACAAATGCCAGAGATAAATGGATCCACCGAAGCCAGAAGTAAATCCATGTCCATGTTTTGAACCCGAAGGGGGATGCTAGTGATTAGTCCAACAAATTCCTCTCATGGGGGTCTAGTTAAACACAAACAAGTTCGAGGATTAGTGCCTCTAATAGGGTTTGGAACCAATGAGTTACAATGTCACTTCCACTAGCGATGCCATATGTACAAGTTGCCTCAATTAAAGAATTCTTTGTCAAGTCATGCAACAATACATGTCTAAGTTGACAAACTCAAGTTAGATCCCAAATCCTTGTTACCCTTTCATTGTAATCAAGTTTTCTATGTGACAAGAGACCGAAATAACCAATAGAGATTTCAGAGGGGCAACACATTTAAAACCACATAGACCTTCATGGGACATGTTATTTTTCATTATTTTAATACTTGTAACCAAGCTTTCAGAAACTTCCAATTATTTTTTTAAAATGACATAAATTTATTGATTATATTATTAAAATAATATCATTGTATTAGTTATATCATAATTTATTAATTATATATATATATATTATTAAGATGATATTAAAATTATTAATATAATAAATATATATAATTAATTATATATTCAAATTAAACAACTTTTATTTTAATTATATGTTCACATAAGGGGAAAAAATGTGTCTCTTGCAGCTCTCCAAGATTGTTTGATATCTGCTAAATGGTATGATTCTAGTGTTAGAAACATGATTGTCATTGCACCAAAAGATTGACTTGTTAATTCCCAATACAATCACAAGATTTCATGAACTCATGGGAGGAAATTAAGCCATGTTGTAAACTTGAGCACTACACTGCATAGCACAAGGAGACAAGAGGTGCACACCTTGCAACAATCCCCCCCCATGATGTAAGGGGTTTGAACTTGTGACCTAGGATTTGATACCACTTGTTAGAAACATGATGAATGTTACACCAAAAGATCAACCTGTTAATTCCTGATACAACTACAAGGTTTATAAATCCGCAGGAGGTTGTTAAGGCATGTTGCAAACCCAAGCACTACACTGCACAACACAAGGAGACACAAAATAATACACCTTGCAACATCCATTTCTCCCACCTTCTATCTTCTACTTATTTTGTAATTTTTTTACTATGAAAAGGAAAATAATAAAATTCTCAGTCATCCATTTCATTGCTTTAAAGATAGCTTGTTGGTTGTCCAACCATGGAAACCATTGGTTTGTTTCTCCCTAATTTTTTCATCTTTCTTGGCTTGATTTAGCCTCCTAGAAAGTCCATTGAAATTATCAAACCCATCTATGCACAAAAAAATCAAAGAGGCCTTTGGATCCTTTCAATAACACAAATATGATTTTGCCAGTGATTACCTATTAGACAAAATCTATTTTTTGGTAGACAATAAAGAGTTGATTCCCAACTTGATTAAGCTTCGCTCTATAGATGGTATTTGACATCAACTAATCGCTCTAGACTCTAAGCTCACCAATTTAATAGAAAAATAATGGTTGATAAACAAAGTTTCATTAAAATTAATCAAAACTTTTAAAAACATTACTATATGGTCACTATGAATCTTTCACTATTCAACCTCTTTTATTTTGAAAACATTATTTCTTTTAAATTGATATTTTTTATAATTAAAGCAACAAAACAAGGGTTTTGACCCTATTATTTTCACAACCCTAATTGTGACCCAACCAAGTAATTTTTTGCCCTAAACTTTATAATGACACAATTGTGTTTATGCTTACTTGAACATGAAACCTAATCGTCATAACATTAGGCCCTAAAATTTTTCAATAATATCCTTGTATTCTTGCTTGGTTATTTGAATATTTATCTAGTTGTTCAGTGTATCCATTTAATGATATACATAATTTAATGTGTTTTCATATTTGTAGTTGTCATTAATGTGATTGAATCTTATATAGAAATGTCAATATTGTGGTTTACTATTTTGGTTTGGATTTCTTATTTTGAAATGGACTAACTTTATTCCTGAGATCGAAGTGTCATAGCATAGTTATTCACTCTCATTGGAGAGAAAGAGTATCACCACAAAGGAGATTCTAGTCTTTTGAGGACAACTTGAGTGAGAGTTTGCACACATAAGCACGTAGTGTCATTTAGTTGATTACATTTTTAATTTTAGTTTAAGTTAAAATAAAAATAAATGTATATACATATTATCAAATTAATTGTCAAAATAACAAATGAAATTCATAATATTAAATAATTTTGTATTTAACAATGGTTAATCAATTCAAGTAATAGTACCAAATCATATTTCCATAAAGAATATCTAAAAGAGAGGGAACAATTGAAAAAAAAAAACAGAAAGGAAAAAAATAATAACTATAAGGTGGGACCAAGGAAATAAGGTGGTTAAATAATTTAAATAAATTATTTTTTACTAGTGGGGCTTAGGATGAAAGGAATTTTAAAATACCTCACCAGCACCGATAAAGGCTACGTGAGACTCATGTCCTTAAAAATATTAATAAGCTTTCCTTGGAAGAAATGACCCAATAAGCAAGGTGATACTTGTCATATGTTTGTCACCTACCCAAAAAAATTGAAATAAGTAAAACACACACAAAAAAGAGGGAAACAATTTTTCATTTGGGAAAAAACTCTCTTCCCACATAGCCTAGGAGAGGACAAATATAGTGATGAAAAGAAGAGTGGAGGATTATTTTTTTGGAGGGGATATGAAAAAAGACCGAAGGGGATAGGGCTGGAGGAGATTAGGGGTAACTAGTTTGTATATTCACAAGTATGAGACTCTATTTTATATCATCAATGATGTTTGGATATTTAATCAATGTGTGAATAAGTCAAGAAATGTCTTAGCTATTAGACATAAGTTCGAAAATAAACTAATGAGCTTTCGTACACATCAACTAAGGAATAGTCTTAAAGTTCATGGTTAATGTAGTGAAATAATATCTGAGATGAACCATGTTTAGTAACAAAATTTTGGGAATAACAATTCATATATATATATACAAGGTTGAGTGTGACTGTTGTATATTTTGTAACAACCATGGGGAAGTCGAGATATGAAAGCTTTTCATGAATGCTATACAATATTCAACAATCACATTCAACTCAACAATAGTGAAACGATGTGTTATGTTATTCATTATTAACTCTAAGCTCTAGATTATGAGTAAACACATACTAGCACAATGATTTGGATAAGCAAACAATTCTACATTGGAGACATGACATTCACCATTAAACTATACTAGTGTGGCTATGTAGTTCATGTTCACCACCCTCCTAAATTGTGCAATCCTTGTAGCCTTTAAAATGGGAACTATTATGACCAACAACCTTGCAAGTTTGGTAGCTCAGTTGTTGTGTGTTATTTCAATAATGACATATTCAAATAGCTACTATTGATTTCCAACACTATGATCAAGGAAAAGGAAACACTTCGGCAAAAAATTCATCCAGAGTTCATGGGAATATCACTGATCTTAATCAGAGAACAACCTTAGTAAGATGATGTAGAATAAGGTTAAATCCCTAATAAATCATTGAATAAATGATAACCCTCTATAAATAAATATACTTTAATAACAAGATGTGTAAAGGTGCAAGGTGGCTACCGAGTCAATCTCGAGGAACAATTAAATGAAATAAATGCTCTAGCCAAAGCAATTAATTCAAATAATTAGACAAAATTGTTTGAGTTAAAATTGAGTCACTAAATGTGGGTGAAGGGGCATATGTATTGATATTATACTAGTCATTCATAGGTGACATGTGTCAGTTACTCATTTTGCACAAATTTCACACATGTTGGCTATAGAATGCTAAAGTCTTTGTAATGAATCGAGCTCCATTTATGGGGTAGCACAAGGAAGCCTATGGCTTTGTGGTAGGGTGGAGATTATTCTGGTGATGCTTTCTCTCTCTCTCCCCTCTTTTGCTAAGATTATGGAGAAAGGATGGAAGAGGTTCGCTTTCATTGTTACATTTAATTTGAATATTTTATGGAATAAGAAGTGATTAGATGGTTATCAGATGTTTGTTTGGATTGAAGTATAATGATCATGGTAGACCGATATTTTTATTTCAGTTTCTTAGTTGGATGGATGTTTCTCGATGAATGTTATCTATGTGTCTAAATCAGTGTTGGTGCGGTTTCAGGACTTTGCTGAGGAATGTGCTACATTGCTCATCTTGCTAATACTCTAAGGTTGTTGTGGATAATTGGATCATGTTCCTAGCACATCATGCCTCTTTTGTTGTGGGTCGCATGTCTTATTTTTGGGTCTGGATTAAGTGTCTGTGTAAAGAAGATTGGTATAAATTGTCTTGTGTTTTTGTCCATGCAATTGTGTATAGAGCCTTTATGAAGATAATTGGAAGTTGTACTGACTTGGTGTGAACTTCACATGTCTTCTTTTCCTTTTGCAAGTAATTTTTTGGTCAATGGTGCATATACACACCACATCTTTAGGTCGAGCTAACTAAGATTAATGATGATTTGGTGGATATATAAAGATAAATCAATTGAGCTATTAAGGGTGATAGAATGAAGAGTGGGATTGTGAGAGCATGTTATGAAGTGCATGTGTAAGAAATGATATAAATTAGGATGTGACTGCGATGCAAGTTTGATTTGATATAGAGGTCTAGATGTGTTACAGAGAAAAAATGAAAGATGAATTAGATGAGTATTAAGTTGTGAACAGTTATCTACATGTTGGTAGCTGCTATTCCCTTTTTCAATTCAATCTCTTATTCTTATTGTATCAGGACATATGTTTTATATCTTGCCCTGAATAAGTGATCTTCAGTTGTGCAAGTCCCTCTTTTGTATCTTTCCCTAAGGTTGTGCACCTTAGCTTCCAAATTCAAAGCACTGTGCTCCTTGACCAATGGCCTAAAATATTGTAAACACTTATTATATATACTATGAGTTTGAATCTCAGCATGTTTTTTTCCTAATTCGGGTTTTCCATGTAAAAATATTGTTGCTCTTGTGTAGATGGATTTGTGCTTCATTTATTTACTTTCATGAATGATTGATGTGGAAAAAATGCTTTGATCTAATCAAATTTAGGATATATTTATTCATCCCCTCTCTTTGATAGTGTCCAACAAAACCCCTACCCCCAAACCCAACAACACACCTCAGGAAAAAAAGAAAAAAAAGAAAAGAAAGAAAGGTGGAACCACTTTGAAATTGAGGCACAAAGCTCCATGAAGAGTCTTAAATTAAGAGCAATAAAAGAAAGAAAATGGACCATAAGGATCAACTTGAAACAAAGCGCCAATAAAGCAGTTATCAAACTAGAAGCCTAGACCAACAATAATATAAAAGAGAAAGTTGAGGCCTAGAACCAACATTACCAATGACCAATCCCCACCAATTAGGAGGGAAAAAGACCAATAGCCAGTGCAGCACCAGGGAACCACACAAAAAGAAGAAATGACTCCAACCCCGGTAGGGCAAATAGAGTAGCCACCCGACAACTAGATTCACAATAAAACTAGCACCAACTTTAGATCCACCATTGTTGTCCTTGTCTCCAACATTGCTAAGAATTTGATTGCCTCTGTTTCAAGCTCCTTTGCTTAACTACGCAATGTTCTTTCAAATTTATGTTTCACCATTTAATATTTTTAATATTGGGTCTGCTTACTTGATGATTTTAGTTAAAAATTAAACATTAAAAGATTTAAATTGGAGAAAGGAACTTACAGGCACAATACCTCTACCCCATGTCCTCATGCGGATGCTTAAGTCTATTTTTTGCTTATTTTTAAGCAGTGAAAGTGTTCCCATGGAATTTTTTAATTAGAGGGAAAGGAAAATTTGGAATCTTTTCCTAGTTTTGTGGAGCAGCCTGCTTAATAATAAAAAATAAGCTGAAAAAAAAAGGAGAGGCTGGAAATAAGCAGCAGCTGCTTATTAAAAAAATGACACATGGCTTCACCAAATTTTTTTCCTTTCCTTTTTTATTTTCCTTAAATTTTACTTTTAAATTTTATATGTAAAAAATATTATTTAAAAGTGTCATTTAAGAGAGCTGCTTAAAAATAAGCACAATTTTTTTATGTATGGGGTCACCAGCTCCACAAATTGTTGCACAAAAAGTGGAGCAGCAGCTGCTAGCCAAAATAAGCTAAGCAACCGCATGGGGACGTGCCCTTAGTATCTTCTTAATTTATATGAAACTTAATTTAAATTGCAGTAAAAAATATTGCCATGATAATGAAAATGCAAAAATCATGGGTGAAAACCCTACAAATATGTCCATTAGGCATGCATGTTAGATCCTCTATTTTGAACTCAGAAAAGTGACAAGTATACTCGAGAATTTTGAATATACTCACAAAAATCGACAAGATTTAGGAAAAATGAGTCAAAATCATAATCAACATTTTTCATAAAAATATTATATTCAAGAAAATGTCTACCAGTTAAATAAATATTATAATGAATTTAGGTATGTAAATTTTAATGCAATCTTTTGTACTACTATTTTCATTACCAACATCATTCTATATACTTTACCAATAGAATTTTTAATTTGATATATTCATATCATCAAATATATTTCTAATCTTTCAATTGATTATAAACAAACATGTAATATAAACATATTTTTAATCATAAATAATAGTATATACATTCAATATTGTATTTTAAAATTATATTAAAAATAATAAATTAAATTAATATATTTTATACATATGTCAAATTATATTCTCTAATATGTTAACCATAATCTTCTATTAACATAAATATACAAAAAGTTAATTACGTCGAAGGTGTCTCTTTGTTTGAGATGACTGACATGATATGTCAAATCAATTGTTTACATTTTCTTAGAGGCATGCAAGATGATTGAAATGTCTACAACCATCGATTTTTCTCAACCTCTTCTCACAATTATAAAAACATCTTTCTGCAAATTGAAGCCTCTTTCCATCGTTTGACAAATTAATAACTACAATCAAATGTGCTTGTTGATTTGTATCTAATTGCTTTTTTTTTCATGGTTTTTTAAGGTGTCTTCATTGGGAGAGTTATTATTGTTATTATCGTGTCAAATGAAAATATGTATTGTCTTTGAAGCCTGATTTGACGTCTTCATCGTTTGTAGGTGTATTCATAGTGTTGTTGTTGTCACACCATTCTTGTGTTTTTTCACAGGAACACATGTAAGACCTGCTAGCTTTAATTTGCCAATATTTTTCAATAGGGATACCCTTTCTTGCAAGTAATTCATTGATTTCTATTGATCGTTTTATTCATGTATATATATTGCATTACAGTGAAAATTATCCAAAGAAATTGAAAATATTTAAGATAAAATAAATTAAATTAGATGTGTAAATAAATATTAATTTAAAGCTCTCAATAGAATCTTCATAATAACAAATAGCTACTCTTCAACAAGTTCAAAAATAATAATGATCAAATTTACTCATAATAAAACATAACTTAGCTTGGCATGACATTTTTATCTAGTAATTAATATTTACAATTAGAATTGGTAAATTTTCTCACTTTAATGAGTGACCAACTAAATTTTCAAATTGATGATTTGATTTTGAATGTACTGGTTTTCATTAACAATTAACTAAACTTTCATAGTCAACATATATTTTATGTGGTAGTCTATGTTCTTAGATCAAATGCCCATCCCTTTTGACATCTATTTTTCATCATTGAAGAACTTAAATTTTTGTAATTAATTATTTTAAGACATACAAATTTTATATTGTTCCAAAAAAAATTTCTGGATTTTGATATATAAAATCAATAGTGGCTAGTTCGTAATATTTTTTAGAGGATTGAATATTCTATTTGTAAAACTACAAGCAGTGTACATTAAAGTATTTAAAAAAAAATCAAATTGACCCTAGCCACTAGACTGCTGGATTTTAAAAATCACACCAAGTTAAAATCAAACGAATTCATTTTTATATGAGCTTTGAAGTTTAAAGTGTATGGGAAGAATTCATATTTCAAAAGATTAAGATTTTTTTATGCATAAGAATTAGGGTATATTTTATTTTCAAATTATATGTTTCGAATTTAACTATATAAGAAAAAATTGATAATTTAATTAAATCATTTTTAATATTATTTTTAAATATTATTATAGTTTATAATTAATTACAAATTAAATTATATTGAATTTTTAATATAATATTTTATTTCATAAAAACTATATCGTTATTCTATATTGTTTTATAATATAGTTAATAAACATTAAAAAATAAATAAGTACAAATTATGTATTATTATATATTATATTTTATACAATGTAAATTATTAATTTTTTTTCTAATATAATATTATAAGATTGCTATTTCTATTGATTAAAAATAACTCTTTTCTAGACTATTGAAATTTGTGTGATGATTCTAAGGTTGAGTTTAATCATTCGTCACATATTTTTTTAACATGGTACAAATTAAATTATATTGCCTTTAGGACCTCATCTCTCTCTACACACACAAACACACACACTCTCTCTCTATCTGTGTGTGTGTGTGTACATACATATATACATACATACGTATATATAAATATATACATACATATATACCAACAGTTGGAAGAATTAATGAAAATTCAACCTCTGCATTAGAGGGCAGCTCCTTGTATGATTTACAATGAATTTATTATATAATTGATAAGCTAACACTTTTAACCAGAAAGCATTGAAAGGCTTCAGCATTTATCCATCAACACAAATAAATGCCTTCAAAAAATTGGAAAACATAGGAAATTTTTGAAAAGAATATTCAAAGGAGAGTTCACAGACTCTGATTCATAACATTCTTGTTGTATAAATTCAAAGCAAAATAAGGACTCAACAAAGACTAATGGCTCGATCGATACTCTTTCGTGCCTCACAGGGCAAGGGGAATCAAGCTGACTAACATCGTGCAATTCATCCAACATTCTATAATAAATATGAACCAAAAGGAATCGCAAAGATAATTGATTATATGATTAAATTATACCCACATAACAACCTAAGAAGAATTAACAATCTCATAATGCACATATTCAAAGACGTATCAATATTCCTTTAATAATCAGTCATTACTTCATTTCACACAATACTTATCAAAAACTCTTCTATTTGTTTCCAAAAAACACAGTTTTTAGAACCCTTCCAAAAGCAAGCTTTTCAACTTAAATAGCCACCAGGCCATAGTTTTTACATAATTAACAAATAACATTTACTTTCACTTCAGTGAAAGAAACCGTTTAGATAACGCAAAAGAAAGCTAAATTAATGGTCACTGAAAGGCCGACATTTCATTGTTACATAACTAAGCATCCACCACAACTGAGGAAGTTACGGGCTTGTCCTGTTTTGTCAGAGATCCTTGCCATTATAGGTGTGCGGTCAAAAAATTTAGGATAACTTGGAAATAGGGCAGGCCAATGTGTATGATCCTCTTCTTCCACACTTCCTTATCCATATTCACATGCGTGACCTTCACTTTATGAACCTCCAAGTGATCCGAACAGACAATGTGCATTGATTCAATCCTTGCTACCTTTCAAAAGTCATCGATAGTCAAAGATTTTGTGGTCTGAATGGAATGAACTCTATCTTGAAAGACTTTAATCATGTCTGCAACTTCCTCAATCACCTTAGCTCCCTCCTTCATGAGTTGGATGTCAATACATATAAGATCCTTCTGTATAGTGTCAATCAAATCGGTCAGTCCCCTAAGTAGCTTAGTGGATTCTTCATGGCCTTGCCCAATGATTGAGTTACGCCATTCCACATTTTTCTTTGACACATATAGTACATTATCATCTAGGTTCTCTATTGGTTTCTTAGCTAAGAACTTCATCAATCCATACTTCTGAACATCATTTATTTGTGTGAGAACTGCTACCCACTTAACCCTTTCCTTTTCCCAAGCGTCTGTTTCCAACTCAAGCTCTTTACTCATAGTTTCTGCATCTTTGTAAACCTTGACTAGATTAGTAATATATTCTGATCCTTGTTGAATTATTAGATCTAGCCATTTGTTGAACATCTCCATCACTACCCTGTTCCTTTGAACTTGATCAAGCATCTTTTGGTTTGTTGGAGACTTAGGATCAAATGACACTGGTATCTATGACAATGGTTGAGGATTTGGATTATGAATAGCATTGATATACTTTGCCATCTATGCGACCATTTGTTTCATCTCTCTCTCTCTTGTCTTTCTCATCTTTCCAAGTCCTGGAGATTATCCTCTTTGTAGAAGACTCCACATGTCTTACATCCATGACCCTTGATGCGACGCCCAAATCTATTTTCTCCACAATAAAATCTTCTTTTTGTGGCCTTATCTGCATCTCCTCCAGGCTTGGCCACTTCAGCTATCCAGTGTCCTGTTGTGTCATCCACATCAAGCATTGCTTGTGTTTTGAGCTTTTTTGGCTTTGATGCTTTTCCTAGGCATTTACTAACCATGTCCTCTAATGGAATGGTGACTGACACCACACTCCTTTTCTTGCCAATGGTGGCTTCCAACCATCTTGGAGCATTGGTAGATCCTTTAGGTGGTAGAGTGACCTGTGTATCTGGAGAGGTAACGATTACCAGAGCATTCATGGGATCCTGTTGAGTTCATACCCCTTCATTTGTATCCTCTTCTTGTATCTTAGGTTCACTTTGATCCTGTGCATCCATTATTTGTTCATGCTCTTCACTGGGGTCTAAATCCACCACGACCTATTGCAAAACGGGCTTGCTACTCTTCTTCTTGCTTCTTGACCGGGTTACTTAGGTGGCTATAGGACTAGATGATGACCTTCCTGACCTTCTTGGCGGTATTTTCTCTATGACGACCTTTGAGACACCTGCAATATCAATAATTTTATTGGTGGCAAAAATAGGAGATTGAACCAAGATGTGTGAATCACTTCTTGATTCGTGTGGGGACATGAAAGGACACTCCTTGAATTTCAGTTTTCTCAACCATTTCTCTGTTCTCCTGACAACATTGAAGGTCTTTGTTTGAATGCTATCATCTCCTTTCTTATTCCAGTCAATTTCTAGAATTGGTTTCCCTTCAATCTCAGTACCGAACTCAGGGTCTAGGATATCTTCCTCAGTATCTTCCAATACACCTGATGTATTAATTGGGAGCCTCAAGACAGATATCTACCGCAAAGTGAATCTTGACCACAACCTCTTTCTCACTTCATGCTCATCCTTGCAATTTTCCCAATAATCCTCCATCTGGGGTTCATGGCAGAAATGACTGTCTATGTTAAGGTTCTCCCTTGCATAACCTTTTCTATCAAATCTTTGCCTAGCTACATATGGCTGCAGATTCATTCTTTTGAACTCCACTTCCAGATTCAAAGCATCTGACACCAATTTGCAGCTGTAATACCCAAGCTCAACAGGAAAAACCACCTTGGATTCTCTCTTTGCCCCTAGTCTTTTATCTATATGAGCTAGCTACTTGCTCACCTCTGTAAGTAGGAAGCTATCAAAGGCGTATCTGGGCAATTTGAATGGTTGGCCTTCAAAACTACCTACCCGTATGTAAGTAAACCATGGAAACTGGATTAAAAAACTTCCATAAATTCTCACTAACTCCATAGCCTCTGCGGACATCCTTTTGTTGGCATCCCCCTGGAGTTCAAAGGCTAGTCTTCTCGCAAAGACTCCATTCCATTTGTCAATTTGTTCAACATATCTCTGTTGTTGCAACAAAGGGTAAAAATCATAAACCCTCATTCCATCAAGCCAAGGCTCACTGGGTAATCCAGGCCAATCCCTTGTGCATGATAAAATATAAAATAGGTAAGAAGACATGTAAAACCCACTCATACCCACAAAGTTGCTTAGTTCTTCGTGAAGCCTCTCCGCAATTACCTGAGACCAATCCAAAAATTTGTCACCAGATAGAACTACTTAGATGAAAAAGTACATCCAGTCTTCCTAATAGAAGGAATGTGAATTCCTTTTTACTTTGTTTAAAAGCACAACAATGTCCCGCACCTCAGTGATGAGGTGTTCTCTGGTTAAGGGTTTGGGTAGTCGTGATCCTCCTTTCTGAGCCCTCAAGAGCCAATTTTTGGCAATCACACTTATGTACTTGCTCTTCTTCTCCGAGAAATAGGCATATGAATTTCCAATGGTCCAATCCTCATACTCCTCCTTATGCGGAATTCCCATTGTTGCCATCACCGTTCCCTATTAATATGGACTAACACTCCACCATCACTAGTTCTGATACATCTGTTCTCAGAATCATATCTGTTCATACAAGCCAACACTAAATCTGGACATGGTGCAGCTAACGGAAATGCAACAGCTTCCACAAGGCCACTCTTAACTATCTTCTCCATTAGCGACCCAGCCTGAGGATTCTTAGCCCTTTCAAGGAAATTCCTCAAATCCGTATGAACTAAGGAGGTGTCTTCCATTTCCACCATGATACTCACTAAACATGAGGTTCAGTCAAGCTTTGGCAACACAGGCCTCATTTTTAACTATTTATTCCCTTAATTGAGGAATTCTAACAACAGTACAATATGCTACCCCAACAATTTCAGATCTTCCCCTTTCCTATACTGGTAAAACTTCAGTGCACAAAGAAACACAATCATGGGAGAAGACAACTGAACTTACCCGATAACACCATGAAAATTGGGAATTCTTCCAAGGAATAGAACTGGATTTACCTTCGACACCTCTGATTAATTGAAGTCAGGTAGCTATGATCTTCCTAAATATGGAAATAAACTCATACATCTTCCTTTAACCAGACGGGTAAACATCATTCATCTTCAAACATTCTCCTATTAATTAAATAAATAATTCAATTTATTTTAATTAATTCACTATACCAAATTCACAATCAATTAAATGAATAAAATCTATTTATTTAATTAAATCCCCCTTTTCCTCTTTTAAATAAATTAATATTTATTTAAATCATTGAAAACCCCCCACTTGCATTTTCCTACAAAATGCAACTTGCACACAAATTGAAATAAATTAATTTTATTTTAATAAAATCTTATTCTCCCTCACCCACCAAACCCACTTGCCATCCTAACCCCCTTCTAGATTCCTCTAAGCCCTTCCTAATTAACCTAATCCATCCCCTAATTATTGTCACATTCCTAAGGAACTTGGAGTCACTTCTCAAAGACTTCAAAGTCTTTGAAAAGCATTTAATGCTTTTGTGTTCAACAATTTAACCTCCAAAGTCTTCCAAACCACTTATGGCTCTTACATGACCATTAATGGCTCTTACATAACCATTTATGGTTAATTCATCTTGTCTCCTCAAGCATTTATTGCTTTGACCATGGTTATCCCTTTTGCCTTTGCACAAGAGTTTATCCATTGGATAAAAGCTTTATTCTTTGAATAAAGAATTTATTCACTCAACCCAACCTTGACCTTAACCCCCAAGTTGACTCCCAAGTCATGTCAAACATTTAATGCTTATTCCCTCTCCTCTCAACCTATCTCACATTGACACTTGTCATCCTGGGATTGGGTTGAAAGCCCTCACATGGATTGAAAATCATTCAATTCCGACCCTTGTTGAGATTACTCAATCTCAACCATCCATTGCTCCATTTTTCCTATTAATAGAGCCCATTTCTTCATAATCTAGATCCTGAAAACTTGTATGCATTTAACCTATAGGCATTTTAGAGAGCATTTAGCATAGCAAACTAATATCTTGTTATTTTGGTTAAAATCAATCATTTTAATAACATCTAGTATTTTAGCTTTTCATTTTACATTTGGAGCAAAATACTCAAATCTCAATCCTCCATAAGCATCCATAGTGCAAAAAGCTGCTGAGAGCTACACTATTTTGGAACTTGGAGAGGAGAGGAACGAAGGAGAAGGAGCCAAGAGCATGTTAGAAGGCATTTGGAGATGCCTCATCATATTTTCTTATTTAGTTAAATATTCTTTCATGTTCTTAGTATCTCTTTTGATATGCCTATTTAGATTAGCTTTTGGTTAACTAACACTAACGATTTCTTGTGTCTTGTGTTGTTTGTCATTTGCTAATCTTGTCCTTTTTGCAAAGCATCATTTGGTGAACCCGACGTGAATCCAAACACCCAAGAGGTCATTTTTTTTAACCAATAACATTTTTGAATGTTGAAATTGTCACACAAGTTGCGCTTTAGTGCTATTGATCATGTTATAGCGCTATTGATACTTGTTGTTCTAGCGCTATTGTTCTTAAAATAGCGCTATTGTATCAAGTTTAGCACTATTGACATGGTTTGAGCGCTTTTGACCCTATTTTAGCACTATTGACCCTTTTTAAGTGCTTTTGCCTTCTCTATCTTTCTTTTTCTTTTAGCGCGTTTGTGTTAAATAGCGCTTCTGGTCAAACACAAACTAGCGCTATTGTAACAGAACGTTGTAAAAAAGACCTTGTAACCGAAAAAGTGAAAATTTTTAGGCTTGTGGAAGGCCCCCTTAGATATGGATTTTACTAACTGGTTGTTGTTTGTGCAGGTTTAAAAACTCACCTTTTAAAATCAAAAACTTTATTTTGGTGTTTTAAAACTTGAACAAACAAACTTTCCCTTGCTTTCCAGTTAGGATCACTTGTTTCTTTGGTGCATTAAAACTAAACAAAACAACATTTGTTTTCTTGCAAGTTAGGAAACACACTTTATTTGGTGCTTAAATCAACAATTCCATTTGCTTGCATCAAACTAAAGAATTTACAATCCACACTTCAATTTTTGGTGCACATAAAATACACAATCAACTTGTTTAAAATTTTTTTTTGCAAAGCGATTTTTCTTCATGCATACATGCTTCAATTTCAGTTGACCAGGATTTCCAAAATTCTAGTTTACTCAAAACCTTTGCATTTGAAGTTAAAAAGAACACCATGAATGTTGAAGAACATCTCCAAATAGTTAGATCACATTGCAATGGTAAATTAAAAAGAACAAGTATTTTTCATGCTTGGCACACTTGTGCAAAAAGTTGGTCGAGTGGTCCCACCTCTAACACACACTATCCTCTCCCTTGGCTTTCGTGGTCCTAGGTGCAAAAGAAAAGTGTTAGTAACACTCAAATTTTTTTATCTTTTTAAGAGAGGCCTGCCAAGAGACACATCACTCTTGGGAATGACCTCGCGCGGTAAATCCTTTGAGCCGCTATATAAATCAGGTGAGAGAAAAAGTTGTAGCCTTGGGTATAGTTGTTCCTACAGTGTAACTGGCCAAAAGGACAAATGGGCCCCACCAATAGTTACAAGGCTCTTAAGTGAGTCACTACAGAATGAACTTATGTCAAAAAACATCGAACATGACTAAACACCTTTAAGTAGTAGCCCACCCATTCTATTGATTGAGGATATTTGCGATATAATTTAGTGCAAGAGCATAGATGGTTTTGCTCCCAAGATACTCACCATACATATTTCCTTGAGTAGAAACATAGCTTTTTGAAAAGTCACTTGTGGCTTGATAAAAGTGGTGACTCCCCCATCATAGGGATCATCTATTTGTTATGCTCGTGCAAGACTTAGTATATCACATCCTTACCTGCCACGGTGGGATTCATAAGGTATGTAGTACCAAAGTCGAAGAAATATCAAGATGTGGGCTAAATTTATCACAATTGGCCATTTGAC
Source organism: Cryptomeria japonica (assembly GCF_030272615.1). Taxonomy (NCBI): domain Eukaryota; kingdom Viridiplantae; phylum Streptophyta; class Pinopsida; order Cupressales; family Cupressaceae; genus Cryptomeria; species Cryptomeria japonica. Next base: position 717,847,959 of record NC_081412.1, read on the forward strand.
CCTAGGGATAAAAAGTGTTTGAAGTGTGTTCGTTTTAGTCAAGACCAAGTGCAAATTGAGCTGACTTCAGGCTTTGGAAATACACCTTAAAATACATCTAAAGGAAGGGTCATATAAAAGTCCAAGGATTGGGTTGATCTAGACCCATACTCATTTGTGCCTTTTAGGCAACATTCTTGTGTTTGTGTGCTTGCTTTGTTTTCTTGTCAAAGAAACATCAAAAGAAAAATCACTTCCAAAAACAAAATATTCATCCAACCAAACATCTTTCAAAACAACCAAACATATCAAAAACAAAGTGTAAACAACAAAGAATCAAACTTTATGACCATTCTTCACATCTTGCGAAAGAAGAAGCATCATCAGAATATCAACTTGAAAAGAAGACCATTGAGCTCAAAGGCTTTGATCAAAAGGAGGAAATTCTTCTATATAAATAGACAAATCTTTGTCTCCCATAGAGTTTTTCTGCGTCACATGCGTCTCTACCTTCAAGGCAAAACAAATGAATTTGACTTAGAATCATTGAACCACAGAGCTTTTATGCAGTATAGAGCTCTGAGTTATCACAAAAACCAAGGAGGTAAGATTAATCCCAGCTTTTTTCCAAACGTCTGTATCACATACAATGTAGCTCGAGAAATACCACCAACACCCGAAAGGGAAGAGGTAGAGTTTGTCCCATTTGTGACACAAAGCTTTTATTGAAGTGAAAAACATTTTCATCCATTATCTCACTCATACATCATCACCTCATCATCACTCCGTTCCAACTCTCAAAACATTAAGAGGTTCTTGTCCCAAGTTCTCTTTTTAGATATTGCTTGAATCAAACACATCACATCACTTTTTAGATTGTTTCTACATCTAGGATAAGCTCATCCTAAGAGTCACATCTACGCAGGTTAAAACTAGTTCATGAGTGAATCCTCTCATTACTAGGTAGTTAAATCTATAACACATCTCAGATTTCTCTACACCTTATCACATCAAACCTTATCAAAAACAAACAAGCAATTCAACAAAGGAATTTCGGTTACATCTACCTTTATAAGTGCTAGAGATCCACATGCAACACAATTCACCAACCATCAAATATTTCATTTCATCAACAACTCATCATCATTTTCACTGAACTTCAACACAAGCCATGAGTTAATTAAATTAATATTTAATTAATTCATCTTCAAACATTCTCCTACTAATTAAATAAATTATTTAATTTATTTTAATTAATTCACTATACCAAATTCAAAATCAATTAAATGAATAAAATCTATTTATTTAATTAAATCCCCCTTTTCCTCTTTTAAATAAATTAACATTTATTTAAATCATTAAAAACCCCCCATTTGCATTTTCCTACAAAATGCAACTTGCACACAAATTGAAATAAATTAATTTTATTTTTATAAAATCCTATTTTCCCTCACCCACCAAACCCACTTGCCATCCTAACCCCCTTCTAGATTCTTCTAAGCCCTTCCTAATTAACCTAATCCATCCCCTAATTATTGTCACATTCTTAAGCAACTTGGAGTCACTTCTCAAAGACTTCAAAGTCTTTGAAAAACATTTAATTCTTTGTATGTTCAACAAATTAGCCTCCAAAGTCTTCCAAACCACTTATGGCTCTTACATGACCATTAATGGCTCTTACATAACCATTTATGGTTAATTCATCTTGTCTCTTCAAGCATTTATTGCTTTGACCATGGTTATCCCTTTTGCCTTTACACAAGAGTTTATCCATTGGATAAAAGCTTTATTCTTTGAATAAAGAATTTATTCACTCAACCCAACCTTGACCTTAACCCCCAAGTTGACTCCCAAGTCATGTCAAACATTTAATGCTTATTCCCTCTCCTCTCAACCTATCTCACATTGACACTTGTCATTCTGGGATTGGGTTGAAAGCCCTCACATGGATTGAAAATCATTCAATCCTGACCCTTGTTGAGATTACTCAATCTCAACCATCCATTGCTCCATTTTTCCTATAAATAGAGCCGATTTCTTCATAATCCAGATCTTGAAAACTTGTATGCATTTAACCTATAGGCATTTTAGAGAGCATTTAGCATAGAAAACTAATATCTTGTTATTTTGGTTAAAATCAATCATTTTAATAGCATCTAGTATTTTAGCTTTTCATTTTACATTTGGAGCAAAATACTCAAATCTCAATCCTCCATAAGCATCCATAGTGCAAAAAGTTGCTGAGAGCTACACTATTTTGGAACTTGGAGAGGAGAGGAACAAAGGAGAAGGAGCCAAGAGCATGTTAGGAGGCATTTGGAGATGCCTCATCATATTTGCTTATTTAGTTAAATATTCTTTCATGTTCTTAGTATCTCTTTTGATATGCCTCTTTAGATTAGCTTTTGGTTAACTAACACTAACGATTTCTTGTGTCTTGTGTTGTTTGTCATTTGCTAATCTTGTCCTTTTTGCAGAGCATCACATACATATACACATACATATATATACATGTGTGTGTGTGTGTGTGTGTCCCTTTTTCTCTCCCTCTATATCTCCCCATCTCTTCCAATCTTTATCTCTCTCTATCTCTCTATCTATTTCTCCCCCAATTCCTATCTCTCTTTATCTTTATCTTAACCATATTTTTATCTCTTTCAATGTATTTCACATGACTCCAGGTCTCTTTTTATCTATCCATTCCTCCCCCCTCTCTCTTCATATCCTTCTATACCTATATCTATTTTCTTTTCTATCTTTATCTCTCCATAATAATTCTTCTTCTTCTTCTCTCTCTCTCTCTCTCTCTCTCTCTCTCTCTCTCTCTCACACACACACACACACACACACACACACACACTCACTCACTCACACACATAGCATGAGCCTATTAGTAATGAAGCTTGATTGTCTTTTTTATTCAAAGGTTTCATTTGAATCTTGTTTGGATCCTTATAAGTGGGTGTATTGTCTATTTCAATATATTCATTCTTTGTTAAGCCCTTTGTTGGGCAAATAATACCATTTTCTCAATGGTCTACCAATCAATCTCATATAGTGTACAAATACATGCAATTAATAGACTAAAAAAAATCTAATTGACCTTTGAAACCTCTTTGACGTACCCATTGAACACCAAAGTGCAATGACTAGTTCTAAAATATTTTACCCTACTAAATATAAATAGAAACAAGACCTTAAAGTCTACACATCACTTCTATCAAGCAAGGATGAAGCTGGAGAAAACTAGGTAAAATTGATTTAATAGGTAACATAAATTTTAATTGTGTGGAGTGACAAAGACAATATTTTATGATCTGCAGGTTTCTACTTGACAAAATTCCCACATGTACCTAATCAACGATAATGTGACACAAGCTAAGTTATGTCTATTGATTGCGTGAAGTTATAATTAGGGGAGAGAACCAAGTAGGGGAGAGGGACCAGTAGTCGTTAAGGCTAACTTCGTCAACATGTAGTCATCACATGGAATATCGTAAGACCTCCATTTTTTTTAACAAATGTAGTATGGACACTTGACTATCTACAACTAAGGTTTGTAGGCATGACTCATCACGCAAGTCATCAAAATAACACGTCTAGTGTGAAGTGTCAAATTTTTTTTTAAAGATTCGACCAAAACTTAATCTAAAAATCCCTAGTTGTTGAATAAAAAGATATCATTTGTAATTAATATAATATCATATTTTTATGTAAAATGTAACTTATATGAAACTTAAATGGACCAAATACCTATTAGTAATCATAAATGTGTGTTATCTCTAACTTTTATATCTAACACCAAAGGAACAATAGTTCAACATATTATGATATAAAATAAAACTTATATGAGCACAAAAGGACCAATTGGTGAACACTTAAATCTTTGGACAATCTCTCACATTTCATGGAGAAAAACAAGGTATTTATTGTGTTCACCTTTTATATTTGTGATAAGACAAATTACTTTAATATGAAATACTCCAATGCATATACATTGCTACCCCAATAGTTGTACACATAAGAATAATATTTTTACACTATGATAACAGTACTTGTTTAAGTGTATCTTATTTTATAAATGACACACTTATAGTGGATAGCTATGATATTTTATTTGAAATAAAAAATGGTCTATTTTAATTGTTAATTAATGTATTTATGCCATTTTTATATAACATTTATAGGTTCTCTTATGTTCAAATATTGGTCCATTTTGATCAACATTTGGTGATTTTTTTATTTACATTATCTAGTATAAATATGTGGCAAGACTGGATATTATATGCTCGATTGCTATAACGACTATTGGACATAGTACAACTACTGGTCCCTCTCCCCTAGTTGAACGTGTTCCGGTTGTTGTGATAGTAGTTGTTGATTTTATGTCCAATTTTTTTGACAACATTGCACCAATATTTGTGACTTTAAAGTTGTTATTGCTACAATGACTACCCATAATTGAATGTAATGTACTCTTAGTTGTGAAAAGCAACCAATCATGTGATGCAACATTAGTTGCACAAGTATGGGGGCCTCTTTTGCACAACTATTGGTCTCACCTTTTTTTGGGCTGTTTTGGACAACTTGAAAAAAAACATGCTGATGTAGTATCATATTTGATGATGTGGCCCTAAAACCTTTGTTATAAGAAAGAAACTTGCTAAATAAGTTGATGTAAAAAATTAAGAATGATTTTAAATTTATATGTAAAATTTTGAAAAACATTAAATCAAAATGCACAATTACTAAATCCTCCCCTAAGATGTACAATCTTAAATCGAGGAGTAATACTAGTCGTTGCATACGGTCTTCGTTTTTTAACCTGCTCACTTATTTTCTGAAAAGTTTTCTACTTTTATGGCGAGCAATTGTATCTCGCCGACTAATTTGACTGTTGTGATAGAACACACGTCTCACGGATGCCTTCGTTTACTTGGCAAGTCTCGCAAGTCTAGTCTGCCTTCGTATACGATAGGGCTGGCAAGCCCGTCTATTCCGTCTATTCTTTGTGAAATGGTTCGATTTAATTATTTTCAGATCTTTCTGATGTCTGTCTCACGGTTGCCTTCATTTACTTGGCAAGTCTCGCACGACTTGTCATATTTTCTTTGAAAAGTCTGTGTGGGTAGTCTTCTACCTAGTGGTTGCATACGGACTGACTTACTGAACAACCTTCTGGGTAGTCTTCTACCTAGTGGTGTCAAAGTCTGTCTCAGTGCAATTGCATCTAAATTGTCGGTAGCCTTTCTTTCAAATTGTTCTCGTCTACATCAACTTCTTTTCAACTATTTATGATGTTTGTATGTATTCGAGAAAATATCTTCGAAATTTCCATATTTCTACGAAAATGTGGAAAAATGACATTTATAATACGCTAAAATCTGTCCATTTAAAATTCTGAATATGATCTCCAATTTTAGAGAGGACTTCCAAGTCTAGTCAAGAGCTTTGAATATTCTATTTAAACGCACATCTCACGGCTGCCTTGGTTTGTACGACAAATCTGGCAAGTCCGTCAATTCATCGTGAGTGGATCGAAGTTTGTAGTGTAACATCAACTTCTTTTCAGATCTTTCCGATGTCTGTACAATCTTTTTATGGTGTCAAGTTGTTTTCAACCTTTATGACGCACGTCGCACGGCTGCCATCGTTTACTTGGCAACTCTCACAAGTCTAATCTGTTAGCCTAGCAAAAAATAACAATCTGGAATCTCTGTTAGCAGATAGAAAAAAGAATGGAAAGAATGGCAATCTGAATATAATTTGTATTCCAATAAAAAAAAAACTGTACGTTCAAAATAAAATAAACAAGCAGATATAAAGAGGAGGCAAAAACAGTTGTAAACTGTTATACAAAACTGTCGGAACAGAAAAACCTAATAAATAAACTAATGAGAAATTAATCTAAATAAAACTAAACCCGTGAAGAGAAATAAACCCGTGAAGAGATATTAACATCCCCCCCTTAAACTGAAGGGGTTAAGCCGAGCATTTCTCTGAACATCTCAAACTTTTCTCTGCCCAAAGCCTTGGTAAGAATATCTGCTGGTTGATCTGCAGTGGGGCAATATTTAAGGTATATGGTGCCATCTTTCACATAATGCCGAATCAAATGAAACTTTGTATTGATGTGCTTGGTGCGATCATGAAATACTGGATTTTTAGCCATTTTGATAGCAGATTGATTGTCAATGAAGAGTGGAGTTGATGAAATCTGTGGTGTCTGCAAGTCTTCAAGAATTCTTCGAAACCATAAGATTTCCCGAGTTGCTTCAAAGGCGGCCATATATTCAGCTTCGGAAGAAGAGGTAGCTGGAACAGATTGCTTTTTAGATCTCCAAGAGATGAGAGCAGATCCAAGATACATTAAATACCCGGATGTAGATTTTCCATCTGTAGAATCACCTGCATAATCGGAATCGGAATAGCCAACCAAAGAAAATTGGTTTGTCTTGGAGTATTTGAGCCCATAGTGCTGAGTACCTTGCAAATAGCGAAGAATGCGTTTGGCAGCTAACCGATGAGTTTCTCTAGGTTGTTGCATAAACCTTGAAAAAACTCCAACAGCAAAAGAAATATCCGGACGGGTAGTTGTAGCATAAATCAAACTACCAACAAGTTTCCTATAGATAGTTGCATCAACCAATGCTGAAGGGTCATCTGAAGAGAGCTTAAGATTTTGCTGTAGGTGCAAAGGTTTCATCATAATCTATCCCCTCCTTTTGAGCATAACCTTTGGCAACAAGTCGGGCTTTGTGCTTGTCAAGTGTACCATCTGCTTTATATTTATTCCTAAAAATCCACTTGCAGCCAATAGGTTTACAACCAAGTGGAGGATCAACCAACTGCCATGTGTCATTTTTCAAAATAGCATCATACTCATCTTGCATAGCTTTCGTCCATACTGTAATATTTTTGGCTTCATTATAGGATGATGGTTCAGAGTCAATTATGAGATTGATTTCACCAATGGCTTCCAAGTTATCTACTCTATTGGTTTGAGCTTGGAGCCTTGCTTTGTAAGAGCTTCTTGTACCTATTTTACCTATTTCATCAGGTCTTAAATCTTTCAATGTTTGTTGAACTTGTTTTGCCCACTTATGAGAAGACTTTGGCTGCACAAAAGATGTGACCATTTCATTACTAGATGTTGTATCAGTGGTTAATAGTTCAGAGAGTTCAAGCTCATCATGATGGGCTTCTTCTTGGTCATTTATTGATGGAGCAACATGAATTAGATCACTTGGAGATATAGATTCTATATGTGGAATCTCACAAGAGTTTTCTATCAAAGGAGACAAATTTGTAATTGTATCAAGCTATTTGAATTTACATTCATCATTTTCAGCAATGTTGGAGGTTTCAACAAATACAACATCACATGTAATAAAGAAAGTTTTGTTGACTTTATCATACAACCGATATGCTTTGGAAGATTCTGAATAACCAAGAAAAATACACTTAATACTGTGATGTTGTAACTTACTTCTTTTGTCCTTGGGAATTAAAGCATAGCAAGTGGAGCCAAAAATGCGGAGATGTCGAACAAAAGGAGGATATCCAAACCACACTTCATATGGAATAGATTGATGTAATGCAGATGATGGAGATCTATTACGAAGATAAACTGCAGTTCTTGCTGCTTCAGCCCAAAAATGTAATTTTATTCCTTTAAAATATAACATTGCACGGACCATATTCATGATAGTTCTATTCATTCGTTCAACAACACCATTTTGTTGAGGAGTACCTGGAACAGTAAGATGATGTTGGATCCCATTTTGACATAGATAGTCCTCAAAAACTAGAGAAATAAATTCTCCACCATTATCTGTTCGAAGAGTACCAATTTGAGATTGAGCTTGTTTTTCAATCATAACACGAAACCTTTTAAAAATTTCAAAAGCTTCTGATTTTTGCTGCAAGAAATAAATCCAAGTCATGCGACTATAATCATCAATAAACAACATGAAATACTTAGATCCTCCCACATAATTTATTGGTAAAGGCCCACATAAATCAGAATGAATAAGCTGCAATTTTTTTTGTGCTCTCCAAGTGGAGCGAGGAAAAGAATTTCTATGTTGCTTGGCAAGAATACATGCTTCACATTTTTCAATTGTTTTAGGCAAAACAGGTAAGCCATCAACACCATGCTTTTGCAAGATATGAATGTTATCATAACCAATATGCCCAAGTCTTGCATGCCATAAAAGAACAGGAGATAGACTACCTTCTTCAGTAAGATATGCAAAATTTTTAGAAAAAGAAGTGCCATTTAGTTTTAATAATCTCCCATCCTCACATCCAGTGAATACAATTTGATTATTTGATTGTTTTCTAACAACAACTTGTCCATCTTTTAACAGAATAGAGTAGCCTTGTTGTCGAATCAATACTAGTGATAACAAATTACGTTGCAATTGAGGAATAAACAATACATCATGAAGCACAAAGTCTGGAAGATTAGGCAACTTAAATCGAATAGTTCCTTTTCCAATAGGTTTGAGACTTGATTTATCAGCTAAATAAATTGAACCACATGCACTTTCATGAAATTCCTCAAAGTAATCACGCCGAAATGTCATATGTTGTGTGGCTCCAGTATCTAAGATCCAAGAATCATACCATGAGGAATTAGATGCAAAGTCAAAAACAGAAAGCACATATTGATCACCATCACTATCACAAGCAAATTGGGCTGCTCCTGGAATTTTATCATCTGAATGTTTATCATCATTATAAACTTTTATTTTATCTTTTTGCTTAAAATTATTTTCTTTAAAACTTTCTATCTTATCCCATGACAACTTGCATTCATGTGCTTCATGACTTCCTTTTCTACCACATCTTTTACAATATAAATGTTGCCTATCATTTTGATTATCATTTTTCCTCCATTGACCTCTACCTTTGCCTCTATCATTATAACCTCCTCTTGAAGAGCTCTTATTTAGAGGTTTTTCTTGGTGAGCAAAACAAACATTTTCATTAATATTATCTATTTTCCTTCCAAAAGCTTTTTCACGTTCAGCCAACTTTTCAACCAATAAATCAAAAGTAATGGTTTTCAATTGGTTACTTGCTTGAAGGGACTCTAGATAAGTAGAATGTGTTGGAAGGAGTGCCTTAATAAAAGCAGTGAGATAAATATCAACTTTCCCACCAGCAGCATTAACATCTTGTTTTATGGCTCTAATTTCAGAAGCCAAACTCATAACATCACCATTTTTTAATTCAAGATTGAACAATTTTAATTGTAACTGAATAAATTCTAATTCTGAATGAGAATCAAATAAATTTTTTAATTTGTCAAGGGCTTCCCAAGCAAATTTGCATCCTTGTATATGATGATATACATCTCCATTAACTGAAGCTCTTATCAAAGCCAAGGCTTTTGAATTTTTATAATTCCAAATTTCTTTTTCTTTAACATCTGTTGGTTCGGTAGGTTGGGTATCTCCATCACATATTTTATACCATAAATCATTAAAAATTAATGTATTTTCCACTTTTCTATGCCATTCCAACCAAGTATCTTTTCCAGTTAATATTTCCCCAATCAATGAAACAATGGACTGCATTGTAAATTGAAAATAAATGTATATAGAATTTGTAGAGTTTGCAAATTTATAGGATTGCTCAAAATCTCTTGCCAAACTTTACCAAATATAACAAGATATTAAATTCTTGTACAAATAAATAAATTTATTTCACCTGAATCAATTTTTTTTAATTTTTGTTTCTGTATTTTGATTCTGTAGAAAGCTGCAATCTTCAAATGCTTCACATAAAAATATACTCCAAACTCCAAAGTTCTGATACCACTGTTAGCCTAGCAGAAAATAACAATCTGGAATCTCTGTTAGCAGCAGATAGAAAAAAGAATGGAAAGAATGGCAATCTGAATATAATTTGTATTCCAATAAAAAAAAAACTGTACGTTCAAAATAAAATAAACAAGCAGATATAAAGAGGAGGCGAAAACAATTGTAAACTATTATACAAAACTGCTGGAATAGAAAAACCTAATAAATAAACTAACAAGAAATTAATCTAAATAAAACTAAACCCGTGAAGAGAAATAAACCCGTGAAGAGATATTAACATAATCACCTAGTGGAGTGCAGTTGCATACGGACTTCCTTTGAAGTCTCTGTGAGTCGATGTCAAAGTTGTTTTATAACGCACATCTCATGGCTGCCTTCGTTCCCATTTGGCAAGTCTAGTCAATAAGGGAGAAGAGCCAGATCATATTGGGGCTATTAGGGGTCCACAGATCATGTGCATCTGATCATCTAGTACGTGTCATGTCAAAATCTAAAATACACACATTCACTCGCGCACACGCATACACACATAAAACATTGAGTTCAAATTTCAGTAATCAAACAAGTTGGACTAAATCAATATTCATTTGTACATATCAGGTCCACAATCTAATGTTCTTGGGCTGTATGTTCAAAAAATAAGTGTTTTCATACAGCATAAACAAAGAAAACATAAACTGTTTATAGAACCCGCCACTGTACATAGAAACTGGCATAACAACACTACAATGCCATGCGCACACCCATGGACTCAAAACTGGTTCATCAAAGATCGCCTAAAGAGACTAGTGTGTCCTCGTGTGGCTCCTACAATGTGACCTCCTTAACACATTACTACACCCTACATCCCATCTGTCCAATTCAAACAAGCATGTAGTCGTCACTTTATTGTACACATACTAGTCATATCACCAGTAGTCCCACCCGCATCCACCGAAAGAAACATATATGGCCACGAGTTTCCATACAAAATCAATCAACTCAGATTTAAATGGTGAAAACAAATTGGGACTGCAAATTGAATGGAGATCCAAAATTCAAATTAGAAACAACATAAACATTAAAGAGGGACAAGGACAGACAAACAATTATCACACTTGGTGCTCCTGCTCTGCAACTCTCCCGCCTTTCCTACTGTTTGAATCTGATCCCCCTGAATGACCGCTACCTCTGGGGAGGTCCCTCCCTCCCTACAACCGGACCCCTAACTCAATACCACGGTCGGTTCACATGTTGTTGTTTCTATTACTGGGACCCTACGGTCTGTAGGTCATACGGAAGAAACTGCCAAGTTTGACGTGCTCGTTCCTCTATGCCAGTTCTGACTAACTCTGGCCTTGGAGAAGGAGGGAAGAATATAGCCCCTCCCCTCCCTGGGCCGGAAACTACTACTGGACATGGGAATGCGAAGATTGGTAAGAAGGATTCCAAATCTAGCTGGAAGAATGCCCTTCTCGGGTCCACTAATACGACCTTAGAAGCGACTTTGGCAAACTTTACCCAAACGGAAGAGGGAACGAAGATCAAGCTCCCGGACAATCTCATGGACAAAATCGCCTCATCCCTTCACCTAGCGATTGTTGGCTATTTCTTCTCCTTCTGACTATTTATTGACATGATCAGGAGATGGGTGAAATCTCGATGGAAACTAAAAGGTAGTGTTGACATCTCGGCAATGCCTGGAGGTCTCTTCATGTTTAAGTTCAATGTTGAGGAAGACCTGATCTTTGTCCTATCAGGGTCTTGGGCTTATGGGAAGCTTTTCCTAACTCTGGCTAAATGGAAGCCTGGCTTTGACCCCTCAGCTAAACTCAACTGCATGGCCCCTGTTTGGGTTAGACTACCTGGCCTTCCATTGGATCGGGATCGGGAACTCGTTTGATAGCTATGTTGCAATGGATTTGGTCACTCTCACTAAATCTAGGTTGGTTTATGTGCGCTTTTGTGTCAAGGCTACGATTAATAAGGCTCTCCCCAACTTTGATTCTCTAAAGTCAAAGTGGGGAAAATGGTCGCAGGCTATTGTTTATGAAAATGCTACCCTCTTTTGTCATAAATATAATAAACAAGGCCATACTTACACTGAGTGTAAGACCCCAGTGTTTGTAGAACCCAAGCTTAAAGAAAATGCCATCTTGGTTAATCCCATCAGCCCAAGTGTGCCCTCATCATCTGCTCCCTTGGGACTACTCAATGTGAATGAAATCCCTGATGATTACCCCCGCACGGACAAGATCCTTGAAATCTTAAAATCCTCGGCAGCTTTTGAGAAGATTGCTACCCCAACTATTCCCCTGGAAGAAGGTGAAATCCCACTATTGAAGAATCTCTACTTTTCCCCTGATCTCTTGCCACCCCTTGACTTGCCTTCAGAGAACAACTCCCCCATGCCCTCTGCTATTCCTATCCCCCCAACCCATCAAGCTTCCATCTCTGATGAAGCTATGTCCCCCGTTGCTGAGAATAAGTTGTTAATCACAACCCCCCCTTTTTCCCCTAGTAAGGACGAAAGGTCGGTTCTAACAGGAAACTCCCTGACAACATCCCCTCTTTTAAAGTCATCACCACCCGGATCTCCTCGGGAAGATAATGAAGAACAGATGATCCAGAAGAAGAAACCCAAGGCCGAGAAAGCAGATGTGGGGGGTACCAAAAATAAAGTCGGAAGACCCTTGGAAAGGGTGGTGAGACATAAAGTTATGGCTGGGGACATTGCAAGTGGCAAATAACTGACCCTTGATGGAATCAACAAAAATAAGAAATGAAGTTCCTCTCTTGGAACATAAGGGGTCTTAATAGTCCCCAGAAGCAATTTTCTAAAAAACAATACATTTTGAAACTGAAAATTGATATTTGTCTTCTTCAAGAAGTCAAAATGTCCTCCCAAAATTTTGCTACTATTGCTGGTAAACTCTGGTCGAGGATGACTTTTCCGTATGTGGATGCTTTGGGGGCTTCTGGGGCCATTGCTACCATCTGGGCCCCCATCAATGTTCAAGGTAAGATCTATGCTAGCACCTAGACACTGCTGGCAGTTTTTTAACATATATGCCCCCAACTCTAAAGTGGGAAGATGACTGATGTGGGAGGAAATTTTTGAGCTCATCTTGGCAAACCAGAAGGCTCAGTACATGCTGGCGGAAGATTTTAATACTCCCCTCTACCCCTTTGAGAAGTGTGGTGGTCTTGTTGATTTTACTGATAGCATGGGAGATCTCGCCAACCTCATTAATGTTTCTAGCCTTGTTGATATTGACCTCTAGGGTGCTCCCTACACCTAGTCGAATAATAAGAAAGGCAAGCACCTAATTCAAGTCAGGCTAGATAGATTCCTTGTCTCCACCAACTGAGACATTGGCCATAATTCCTTCCTTAAAATGCTCCCAAGGACTGCTTCTAATCATAACCCCCTTTTTCTCCATTGGAAGGATAGACCCTACCAGGGTCCCCCCCCCCTTTTCGCTATGAGACTATGTGGGCCTCTCACCCGGATTTCAAAGACCTGATTAGGAGTTGGTGGGCTACCTCGATTCAAGGGGCTTCTATGTTCAAAATTATGGAGAAATTAAAACTCATCAACAAAGAAGTCAAAGGTTGGAATAAGGCTACTTTTGGAGACATCTTCAAGAAAAAGAAGGTTCTTGGCTCCAGACTGGAACAACTCCAGAGCATTATGGCTATTGGTAACCCCCCAACCCTATTTTGATGGAGGAAGAGGAGTGCTGCAAGAGTTGGAAGGATATCCTCTCTAAGGAGGAAATATACTGGAAGCAAAGATCCAGAATTCAGTGGCTGAAAGAAGGGGACATAAATTCGGCCTTCTTTGACCGATCGACATGCATCCACAAGAGAAGTAACTTCATCAAAAGTCTAAGGGATGACTCTGATCAAGAGATCACTAATGACTCCTTAATCGGACAAAGTGCCACTGAATTTTTCATAAGATTATACATAGAGTCCGGAAGGAATGATGTGTCTCTTCAAGATAGCCTTTCGAGCAAGCTTTTGAATGCCATTGAGGAGGAAGATAATTGTGAACTGCTTGCTCCTATCTCCTCGGAAGAGGTTCGTTTGACTGTCTTTTCTATGGGTGCTTATAAGACCCCGGGTCCAGACGGATTCTCCACAGTGTTCTTTTAGGAGTATTGGGACATTGTTAAATATGATGTTACAAAAGCTATGAAAGATTTCTTCAAGACTGGCAAATTACTGAAAAAACTAAATAACACTTACATTGTTCTTGTCCCTAAGGAAGCAAACCCCAATTGCATGAAGGATTTCTGATCTCTAAGTCTATGCAATACCATATACAAGATAATTTCCAAGGTCCATGTGAATAGAATCAAACCCCTCCTGGCAAAGTTTATTAGCCCTTCCCAGAAAGGTTTTGTCCCAGGTTGTCAAATTTTGGATGCTGCCATTATCACTCATGAAATAATTCACTTCATGGATAGGAGCAGAATCCCAGGTATGGCTTTCAAACTAGATATTTCAAAAGCGTATGATAAAGTTAACTAGTTTTTTTTAATTCAAAACTCTCTTAAAACTTGGCTTCAACCAGAAGGTTGCACGGATATGATACGAGAGTGTGTTACCATGGTTCAATTCTCGGTCTTGATCAATGGGACTCCTAGGGGATGTTTTAAAGTTGAAAAAGGTATTCGGCCAGGCGACCCTCTATCACCTTATCTTTTCATCATGATTGTTGAAGTCTTGAGTAGAAATGTGATTGATCTGGTGACCAATGGCAGACTTCAAGGATTTAAAGCTGCTTCTGTGCTCCTCCCTCTAATATCCAACAATTTATCAATGACACCTTTCTATTTGGTAAGTCATCTATCATGGAGGCTAAACAATGGAAGAACTTATTGGCTGATTATGCCAAGGCTTTGGGGCAATGTATCAATTATGAGAAGAGTACTCTCTTCTTTTTCAACACCTCTACTGACCTCCAACTCAGAATTCTCTCGATTCTAAGGTGCAAGATTGCTGCCCTTTTGGGGACTTACCTTGGTCTCCCCCTCATGGTCAAAAAGGTCACACCCACTTTATGGAACACTATCCTTGAGCGGATGCAAAAGAAACTTGTTGGTTGGAAAGGAAAATTCCTTAGTAGTGCAGGCAAGCTTCACCTCCTTGCAGCTTCCCTCCAGAGAATCCTGGTGTACTTCCTGTCCATATTCAAAATATCTAGGGCCATGGGGGAAAAACTTGAGAAAATCCAAAGAACCTTCATGTGGATGGGATTGGAGGAGAAAAAATGCCTTGCTCTGGTCAGTTGGGACAATGTGTGCTTACCCAAGTCCATGGGTGGGCTAGGTATAAGAAAGATAAATGCCCTGAATAAGGTGTTAATGGCAAAAAATGGTTGGACCCTAGCTAAAGGTGAGGTGGATTGGTGTAACATTATCAGAGCAAAGTACTTGGATCGGGAGTAATTTTATTATAACTTGACTACGGGAAACCTACCCTAGGGATCTAAGCTATGGAATAACAGCTTGAAAAGTAGACTGATAATAAGAGAAGGTTTGAAATGACAAATTGGAAATGGTAGGAAGGTTAGGTTCTGGGAAGACTTTTGGTTGGAGGACAGGCCCCTGGCTAACACTTGCTTCCACCAAATTACGTACCACCTAAAGGAACTCCTGGGGGATGATATTACTGATTATATGGAACCAGGGAGGAGAGGATGGAAGAACATTGTCCAGTTCTTCCTTAACATGCCCAACCTGTTACCCATGGCTCAGGATCTACAAAATATTATGTTGGATACTAGATCCCCCTGGCCCCTCACGAAGACAAATTCATTTGGAAAGAGACCCAATCGGGTACCTTCTCGGTCAAATCTACTTACAGACAAGTCTTGAGACCCCCTGCTAATGTCGAGTGCTGGAAGAAGATATGGAACTCTCAACTGATCCCCAAAATCAACTTCTTTTGGTGGTCCCAAATACATGGAAAATCCCTAACCCAGGACAACCTAAAAAAGAGGGGCTTCCAACTCCCCAATAGATGCATTCTATGTAAAGCTAATGATGAAAGTATTGATCACCTGTTCTTCCTCTGCCCCTTTGCTGGACATCTGTGGAATATAACCCTTGAGAAATGTGGTCTATAATGGCTCTTCCAAAATGACATTAAGCAATTTGTTTATGGATGGAAACCCCCCTCCCACCACTCCCTCATCCTCTAATTATGGAGGCAAATACCGTTGCACATCTGTTGGGCGTTATGGAAAGAGAGAAACAACAAAATCTTTAGGGATACTGAAACCCCCCCTAACAGTGTCTTCCACAATTGCTTCAAGATGATATCAGAGAATATATCAGTGACAAAGTGGAAACCCCCCCCAATCCTCCTAGTTAGATGGAGAAAAAAATTGCTGAAAGTTGGAAGCTCCCCCACAGAGTTTGAAATCTTCAACAACAGTGCTAAAAACAAAAGGAGATTTACCAAATGGTTAACCCCAAAACTCCATTGGTTTAAACTGAACTTTGATGGATCCGCCCAAAGCGTCTGTCAGGCAGGGGGTGAAATCATCCGTGACCACTTGGGGAACACTATGGCAGCCTATGTTGGTAACCTAAAGAACAATATTGTCACACAAGTAGAAGGAATGGCCCTCCTATGGGGTTTGAAAGTTGTCAATTCCATGGGAATTAAATAGCTGGAAATTGAAGGTGATTCGTAGATTATCGTGGAAATGGTGAGGGGGAGCTCTACTGCTAGATGGAGAGTTGATTCCATTTTGAGGGATGTCAGGATCCTTTTGGATAATCTTGATGGCTTCACCATCTGACATGTCTTTAAAGAAGGGAATGCGGCTGCGGACTCCATGGTGGCGGTGGGAAGGCTGCAAAATGACTTACAATGTTGGAGGGACCCTAGTCTACTGCCAGTAACCACCAAGGTGATCTTGGAGAGGGAAAAAACCCAAGTCCAATGAGGAATTCGTATAACCATTTTTAGATGAAGAGAGCTAATTTTTAAATTTTAAATTGGGAAGGAAATCTCACCCATCATGGTCCTAGTCTGCCACGTAGCCATGGAGGGCCTTGTCACCACCCTCATAAGGGATGCGTTTATGATGACAGTACTGACATTGGGAATGATTATTTCCTAATTATTATTTGGACGGAGCTAACTGGTGGTGATAAAGGCGATAAATGTGATAGGTCAAATCATACTGGCTGGATTGAAGGTTTGCACATTTCTAGTAGATTTCCTAAATTTGATATCTACTCAGACATAAGAGATAATAATCACACTATTTATTGTGTGCTTTTATCTCAAGTTCGACACAGTTTTTATTACAACCTTGCTTTGGCCCTATTTCGGCTCTGCGATTCTGCTAGCAGGTCTAACATTTAGTCTATTAAACTGGAAGAAACAAAAAATGGGGGGGGGACAGGCTCAGACTGGAACCCGATAAAGTTGATGATTTTAAAGCTAAGTCGATGGTGTGGTTCATCTATTCGGAATGCGACATTGATAAATTCATGGAAAGCATGAAGGGGAACGATGAGAGACTGTCCAAGAAATTTGTAAATTCCTGGGAGGACAAAAGAGTTACCATGGGGGGTATCTCTTTTGAAGTTAATGAAGAAGTCATTGCACAGGCGACGGGTCTTTCTATGGAGGGGAGAAAATGGAAAAAGCATAGTCGCATTGCGGATACCACTAGCTTGAACCAATTCTTCCGTGAAGGCAAAAACTCGATGAAGAGGGCAGGAAACTTCAACTGGGAGGAGCTCCCATCTCCGTGGGATGAGGTCTGTTACATTGTGATGAAATACTTCACGTTGGAGGGAAGGTATGGAATCTTTTATTACTACCATCTCCCTTTCCTTAACCATCTAAGAAATAAGGACTATATTTCCATTATGTTTTTCTTGCTACATTCTCTAGATGCTAATGTCAAGGATATTGCTGAGGCCAAGAAAAAGGGTAAATATTTCCCCATCCTTCACCAGGGCCTCATCTCGCACCTTTACAACTTCCACCTCAACCACTACCCACCTCGTTCTTTCTCCGTCCAGAATGTTACTAATACCAGTCCATCGGCCTACCCTACTGCTAAACATAATGCTATCCCCCCTCGGCTCCCAAAAATTGGCTCTTGCAACAAGAAAAATAAAAACCACTCCCCTGAAGAGGTTAGAACCCCCAAGAAAGTCAAAATCCAAGAGATTGATTATGACATGGAAATCACTAACGAGGCCAACACCCCCCACCGCTCTAGCAAACTGGCCTCTAAACTCTTGGAAAAACATTTGAGAGACCCCTCCTCCTCACATGACACTTGGAACTGAATCCCAACTGATAATGTGGTTATGCTCCACCCTAACCCGACCCCCTACTCTATCAGTTCCACCCAAGCCTCCGAAAGCCCCACAATTTCTAAGAGTTCAGAGATTGGCCCTAGGTCCCAAACAAATTCCCCCTCCCCGACTCTCAGGTATGAGAAATTGATGGTTGTGGAGTAAGCGAGTAGCATAAAGGAGGAGGATGACAACAACCTGGTAGAGCTGGGGAAAAAAGTGGATGCCCTGTTTGATAATGTGCAAGATATCACCAGTAGGTTGGAGGCTGCGGAAACCAAAATGCATGATGTTTCTAAATATGTGTTGAATGTGATGCGTTTTGTTCGGCTACCACTTTGTGCCTTATGCAAGAAAGTTCTTCCAAAGGCAAAGACAAAGACGACGAGGACTACAAGGCCCTGTTAAAATTCCTCACAAAAGAATGGGCAAGAAAGCTCCTCCCTAAGAGGAGCCACGGGAAAAAGAAATGATATGTCTCTATGCTATGGAAGGTTTGTTTTTTGTCTACTCCTAGCAGCCTACAAGCGGATAGCTTTAGTCTATGTTTTTATTTGAACTTTTATGCTTATTGCACTGTGTGGCATATGTCATAAACTTTGTTTAATACTGTTTTATATCTGCTAAACTTACGTAGAATGATCATAGTTTTTGATAGAGGTAAAGGGTCGTAACTTTGTTGTTATTATGTTGACAATGGTTCTGCCACTGTTTTCCTTGTTGTTCCAATGGGTCAGCCCCCTTGTTTTTTGTTTGCTTTTAATATAAAAAATATTAAAGAGGGCACAATGACAAATACATGTATATATACAAATAGACATGAAATCATCTCATTGCAATCACAAAGAAGACACGGTAGACATTGAAGAGTAGCAAGAAGACATGATTTTTGTTCCAAGTATTATTCTTCTTCAAAGTCCATGTTTGTTGTCATTCACCTTTGATATTAAGGAAATGTTATATCATTTGTTTGATTTAGGTTCATACAATCATTAATATATACATTTATATTTATATTTTAAATCAAAAATATTATATGCCTTTCCAAAGACCTTCAAAAAACATCACCAAAGGCCCAGAGAACTTCAATCCTTGCGGACCCCTATGGGACCATTAACCTAGAAGTCTCCCAAATCATATTTTGGCTCCATTGGCCATTTCTCATCACCATCCTCCCCACCTGTACCTCCCACCACATTTTTACTATGCCCATGAGGGCCCGATTTGTTCTCTCAAAGATATTGCTCCAATAATGTCCACCCCATCACCACTTCTTCCCTCCTCAAGTCCTAGTTCTTCCCAATTTTCCATCTAATAAAGGGGAAGAGGAAACAAACTCCTTCCTTTATGACCTCCCCATCCTCAAGATCAAATTCCATACTTGGAATGGCCCTAGTGAGCACAAGCTAGAGGCTATACATCCATTCCTCCCCCATGCATGCTTTCAACATCCACTCAATTTTGTCCTTCTTGTTGAAATCTCCAGGCCCCATGTCGCTACCATGGTTACAATATCCACATTAGTACAATACCTGTGTGGTGTTTCCATGAAGAATCCCCCAAGAAGTTCCTTCAATGTAGTCATAAATTCATCCTCATGGTACTTGAAGATTGATTTCAACCTCTTATCCGATATTTTGCCTACAAAAGCTAGTTGTTGCCTTGGTGTGTATAGGATGAAAGTGGCTTCCATGATTTCTCTGCAAATTTCCAATGCCACTCGTCACCTACAAAATCAACATAATGGACTATATTCTCTAGGCAATACTTCACCCCTTTAAATACTACCACATCTTACATCCTTGTGGCAATTTAATTGCTTTCCAAATATGGCGATGTCCCAAAGATCTCCATTATCTTCACACAATTAATGCACACTTCCCATTTGAACAATGCAACCGTCACCTAATGCATTTTTCAACCTTACATTTTCCATTTATAACTTACATTATATGATTCATTTATTTCTTACATTATATGATTCATCCATTTCAAACTACCCTTTCCAATTCCTTTTCTTGGTTCCCCATTGCATCACTAGAAAACATTGTTGAGTGCATGGTGATACTAGTAGCCTCCACAGCTATGGTATTTTTTAATGTCCTAATGACTATATTATCACTTGTCTCTTGCAAACCTAGTAACAATTTTGGCTTCTTTATCCTTGGGACCCTCACCCATTGACATAATGCTTTAAGCTTAGGGTGATACCTTGTTCCACTAACACCTCTTTCACTATCAAATTCTATAGAAAACAATGGATCTTCTTTCTTCCTAATTTGGTCCAACAAGAAAACCTCTTCCATGTTACAGTTTGAAATAAAAATCATACCATTTCCCTGCACCATCTTTGTTTCTTCTTCAAGAGTCACATCAATATCATAAAAATTCATTTCATTAAGAGTAGCCATTTCAGCATGCTTTGATTCTTGTAATCTCGGCTTGTTTGTTTCCATCTTCTCATTTTGTTCTTTCATTTTTTATCTTTATGAAAAATCCTATGGATTCTGGGGTTTTAATAAATTCATCATCTACTAAAATTTGGGAAAATGCTACCAATCTTTCATCATCAATTTGGTCAAAGGGAATAGATGCATGAACATATATTCGATCTTGAGATTCCTATGTTGTGACATCCTCTCTTAGAGGCGATTTTAGAAGTTGATCAAGCTCTTCTTCAGTGGCCAAATTCTCATGTATTTCTTAGGTAGTCTCCTTAGTATAGGGTACCAAGGGAGGTTGGGCTCCAGTCCTTTGTCTTTTTTTGTGGTGGCTCTTGTATCTTCTGACTATTAGGCTTAACAATCCTTATTCTTTTGTCCTTTAATTCCTCTAATCTAGGAGACATATTATGCTCTTTCTCTTGCCACAAGTATCTTCTCTTTGGTTACAATGCTTCTCCCATAATCTGCTCAAAGTTGCTCAGGATGAGCTCTATTATTTCAACCTCATTTATTTCCTTAGGATAAAATCCTAGGAAGCTTGGATCCCATACTCAACAATATTGCCCACTTCTTCCTTTTCTATATGACTTCTAATATATTGGGGTAGTTTCTTATTCATTATATCATCTTCATAGTAAATTTCATGGAAATAAGGACCTTTGTTCACATGTTCATCCTTTAACCAATTTATAAGTCCTTAGGACTAAATCTACTCAACTTTCCACACCTTAAACTATATTTTCTTTTCAAAATATCCTAAACTACTTCTAATGCTTTTGATCTAATTGAGTAATCATAAAATCTAAAACAACGAGGCATGTGGGTGCCCTTTCTTTGATTCTTTGTAACGTCCTTTTCCATCTACATATATTGCCACATGAGTTCCAAAAATGATAACCTAGGAGAAATTATTATTGGTAACATATATGGTGCCTAGGGGCACCCATATACTCTGGGGATAGTGTAATTGGAAAACAAGAACTAATCATGAAAATTATGCTCACTATCTAGATCAGGTCTTTCCGCTTTTAGTCTTAGCACTTGCAAGATCTTTGGTGGTAATCTATCAAAAAAGGACCCACACCAATTTATCACCTTTGTTACAAAGAACTCATGAAATGTCACATAATTTACTGTTGTGAATAAACTATCTCATACACAGTTCCAATATTGCACTAGTGGCCTACCAAAACTATCAACATATTTCATCCTCATCTTTTGATCCCAATTTGACTTGTTTTGGTTTAATATCAAATAACTCTATTATTCTCTCTTATCTTCATTAATCTTTCATGAATATCTTTTTGAATGTATGAGACAAAGTCATATTCAATATTGACACAAATGTTGTATCCTCATGACCATCATCATCAAATAGATTGGCATTCTATCTTAAGGATCTTTTCCTAAGACCTTCAAACATAGGGCATAATAAGTTTAATGAAAATATCCTTCAAATGCAGTGAGCTCAAAAGGTTCTTGCTTTGAATTAGATATTGGTGCCTTTCCAATATTCCACATCTTCTTTCTATAATGGGGCATTTTTCTTAACATTGGCCCATGCACACAACTTTCCATAAGTTGGAATTTTTTTCGCTATAAAAAGGATTGCACAAGTGCAACCATTAGATTTAATAGAAACACACAACCAATGATAAATAAGTAGAATCTCAAGTTGAGAATTTCTAAAGATGAAGAAAATAAAAAATAACTCAAAGAACAACTACAACCATTGAGAATCTTGTAAAATATTTTATAGCTCCAATGACATTTACAACTTTTAATTCGACAAATACCCCAATTTGATATCAAGAGTGAGTTTGGTAATTTGTAGGTGATGAAATAAAAGGAACAAACATTATATATTCGAATAGATACGATGACAAATGAAGTTTGAATGTGTGTGTGTGTGTGTGTGTGTGTGTGT
Source organism: Cryptomeria japonica (assembly GCF_030272615.1). Classification (NCBI taxonomy): domain Eukaryota; kingdom Viridiplantae; phylum Streptophyta; class Pinopsida; order Cupressales; family Cupressaceae; genus Cryptomeria; species Cryptomeria japonica. Next base: position 717,870,463 of record NC_081412.1, read on the forward strand.
GTGTGTGTGAGAGAGAGAGAGAGAGAGAGAGAGAGAGAGAGAGAGAGAGAGAGAGAGAGAGAGAGAGAGAGAGAGAGAGTTAAGCTTTATTTTTAATTCTAATTGATTTTTGTCAATTGCATTTTTTTCTTTAATTGATAGTTGAATTGGCATACATCCAGTTATTTAATATAATCTAAACTTAATTTTTAATTATAATTATTTCAAAAATTGTAGAATTAAATTGTAATAAATTTTAGTTTTAACCTTGATATTATTCTCATTAATTTTGATATTAAGAGGAAATATTTATTGGTAGGAAATTTATTTTCTAGTTTATAGACAAGTTGACATGATAGTTAATTAAATGTAGGTGAATGGTATTTTGAGAGTAATATACTAGCATAACCAAAATCATTTTAATTGTATTTGGTTTGTGAAGATTATAATAATTAATTTTTATTTATACTAGATGCAATTGAAATTGATTATCGATTTTAAGTTTGATAAATAAGTTACTTATATGATTTTTATTAATTTTTTATATTATACTATGATCATAATTTAATAATAATATATTTAATATTACTATAATATTTTAATTTTATTACTATATTATATTCTATTGTATAGTTATTATATTATATTTTACTGTGTTATAGTCTTAATTGTATATTATAGTCTATGCAAATTATAATATTATTGTCATGGATATTTATCTTCAATTCCATGAGGCATATGCAAGAACAATTATAAATAAATTACTAAACAAAATTTACACGTTCTAAAATAGGACCTAAAAAAGTGTTTCATCATAGTGGATTAGTAAAATTTATGTATAAATGCAAATTGTAGCAAATCAAATAAAGAAAAAATATTTCTCACAAATAAAAAAATTTAAAAATATACATGTACATTAAACAAAAAAATATTTTTTCAAATAAAATAAAAAACAAAAATACATTTTAATTGGTGCAAATATTTTTTTTAATCACTACATTGTACTAGCCTAATAATAAGTACTAATAATATAATATTTATATTATATAATTTTGATATTGTTATTGTATAATATTAATATTTTAATTATATTTATATTATATATAATATAATATATTCACAATCATTTATGATATATAAGATAAACTTAAAAAAATATTATTAAAAAAATTCACAATGTATAAAATAAAATAATTGGAAGCAAAAGATTTAAAATAGATACAAACATAGCAACAAGAGGGCGTACGAAAGCTGCAACAGTTTTTAATTCCTTTGTTTCCCTCTGCCTTCGACAAAGTCAACACTGGAGCAAGTGGGCATGGATGTATTCATGGCATGTTAGAGATTGGAAAACATACAAATCAACACATCAATATTTTAAATTAATATAAATTATACACATAATCCTCTAAAAATATTATAAATTCATAAACCCGTAAATGAAAAAATATGAATTTTTTATAAGAATAAAAAAATAAAAAACACATATACAAAAAATAAGACTTAACCTAGCCAAATAACAAAAGAAAATCATAGACATATTAATTGTCATATATACACATGACACTTTAAGACATAAATATATTATTTTTGTTGGTGGGAAATAAGCCACACTCTGACCGACGATTGATTGGTTGAAGAGGGGCCAGTAGCTCAGTGGTAGATCACTCTAGCAATGATGGAAGGTCCTAGGTTCGAGTCCTAGCTAGTCCATGTCTCAACATGGTATCAGAGCTAGATTGAGGCTAGCTAGGAGGGCTAGCTAGGAGCCACAAACACACGAGAGGTGTGGCTTAAGGGGGGTGTTGGTGGGAAATAAGCCACACTCGAACCAACGATGGACTGGTCTAAGAGGGGCCAGTAGCTCAGTGGTAGAGCAGTCCCACAATGATGGAATGTCCTAGGTTCGAGTCCTAGTTGGTCCATGTCTCAACAATTTTCCCTAACTTCACATGAAGCTACCACCTATAATATATTATTATTTATCTAATATAAAGTCCTTCACAAGTGAAATGCATTGCCAACTCTATTTCACCATCTACTTAATTTTATCAAGATATAGGGGAGATGACCAAGTAGTTGAATGCACTCCAATTATTGTGATAGCAGTTGTTGATTTAATACCCATACTTGTTAATTTAATGTCTATTTATTTGACAACATCACACAAATAGTTGAGAGTTTAAAACTATTGTTATTTCTATCATGACTACCTACAATTGAATGAAATGTACCATTAGTTTTAAAAAGCAACCAATCATGTGATTCCACATTAGTTACACAAGTATAGAGACCTCTTTTGCACTACTATTGGTCTCTTTTTTTTGGGCTTTTTTGGACACCTTGGCAAAAAGCATGCTGATGTGGCACCATATTTGGTGATGTGACCATGAAACCTTAGTTATAAGCAAGGGACTTGCTAAGTAAGCTGTTGTAAGAAATTGGGAGTGATTTCAAATTTTCACGTAGGATTTTGAGAAGTACTAAGTAAGGGTACCCAACTACTGGGTCCTCTCCCCTGTGTTCAATTACTTGTCAAGTTTCCATCATGACTACTTATAGCACACTAAAAAGTGTAAAGCCCATCAATCAATCTTTCAAAACAAAAGATGAAATTTTAAGACTTGACACCAAACAAACATTCAACCAAATTAATCAACCACAAAACTTATTAAGGAATTCAAAATTTTAGATATCTCTCGAATCCATCAATCAACTCATCTCAAATGAATCAATTCACACAATTCAAATTCAAGTAATCTAATAAAAATCCACATAGTGATAACATCTACTCTATTTTTACGTCGAAGGCGTTATCTTATTTGAAATGGACAACACCTTATTTAAAATCAATGATTGATAATTACGTCGAAGGCGTTTCCTTATATGAGATAGACGACCTCGTTTTCGAAATCAACGAACTACGTTTCTCAATGGGCGTGCAAGACCATTGGAATATATTTAACCATTGGATATGATTTCCGATGGTCATTTTATCCTCCCGTTTTGACTGTTCTCTCCCGTCTCCATTTTCTATTTGCCGTTTCACATTGGCGACAACGCTTTTTATAAATCGTACGCATGGTGTTTTTGCGGCTTCGTACTTTATCTACATAAACTATGCTAATACGTTACTGCTACGTGCAAGATATTAAATTAAATGAAACAAATTAAAGTTTCTCCTAGGCGGAGTCTACCCCTACCAATAAAGGATAGTTGCATATATGGAGTTACTTAATAAGTAGAACTTTAAGGGTGAAAATATTAAGTTATTTGAATGGGGAATGGATTTTTTTTTTATTGGATTAAGCTGAAAAAATTCATTGGAATATAAAGGTCATTAAATGTATTTTAATAATAAATGTTATATCATTTTTATTATAAATTTATTAATTTTTAATATAATTTTTTAAAAAAAGTATTAAACTAATTTAAATAAATAATAAATATTTATAAAATATTTAATTCTAACATTGAAAAATATTCTAATTTTAATTTTTTAAAATATAAATACTAAATTTACATATATTTTTATTATATTTATTAATTTTTTAAATTTAACTTTTTAATATAATTTGGAAAATATTTATTAGACTAATTTATTTAAAAAAAGATATCAAAATAAAGTACTTAATTTTAATATTGAAAATAATTTTTTTTTTTAAAAAAAAAATTATCAATTTTATTAATATTTTGATTTTGATATGTTTTGACTTTATATTTAGTTTTATTCTATTTTATTATTTAATTTAGATTCAAGTTTGAAAATAAAACACATTCTTTTAATTATTATACAAAACTTATTATATTTATTTTACTATATTGGATTTGATTATGTCTAGCAAAATGATAATAAAACGAAATCGCATTTAACATTCCCCACAAGTCCACTTTTCTGATATATTTTATTGCAATATATGCTTAATCTTTAATTATGTTTTTAAATTGCATAGATATTATGTTTATTTGTATATATTATATGTTGTTAAATACAAGTAATAATATATTATTTTTCATATAGTATTATTAAATTAATTTATATTATTAAATATATCACTCCTTATTTCTCCCTCTCTATCTCTTCAATCTCTACCTATACCCAAATCCTCTCTCTCTCTCTCTCTCTCTATATATATATATATATATATATATATATATATCTGTGTGTGTGTGTGTCCCTCTCTATATTTGTATCTCTTCAATCTCTACCTATACCCAAATCCTCTCTCTCTCTCTCTCTCTCTCTCTCTCTCTATATATATATATATATATATGAATCTATTCCATCTCTAGATCTATACCTTAATCCTCTCTCTTAATCTCTTCCTCTACATCTTCATTTCCATCTCGATCTTTGTCTTCCTCTCTATCTTTATGCCCTTACCCTTCTCTCTCACACACACTCTTCCCTGCTCTATCTCTTCCTCTTTTCATGCCTAACTTTCCCCCTCTTAAAACCTACTTATCATTTTGATTTGTAGGTTTACTTTCACCCATGTACAAATCCTCGTAATTGGAAGCATAATTGATTTGAAGCTATCACTTCTCCATTGATACTCTAATTGCATAAATAACACCCTTCACTAAATGTCCTACCAATTGATCTCATGTGATACACAAATGTATTTGAAAAATAGATCATCTTTTTCCTTACTACCTTTCCACACCTTTTCGGCATACCTATTGCACACCACGGTGCAATTGCTAGTTAAAAACAACTCATGCAAGACGATTCAAAACATTTCAACCATCAGATAGAATTGCCAAGGGAATTGCTTATTTTTTTAAAGGATATGCTTAATTGGACGTTCAGTATGTACTCCTTGTAGTCTTCAAACTTTTTTGAAATCCGTATTGCAGAATTAGGACCACTATGATTAATATGTAGCAAAATATGTGCTTGTCACATTTACTTATAATAAAAGTAATGGTTATTTTTTTATTTTAGTGACTAAAATGTCTAAAAAGGTAAGTAATGGTTTTTTTTTATGACTAAAATATCTCAAAAGGAAAGCCATTGTGCTGCATAAGTGATCTATACATCTGAGTATTTTTTAATATATCATTTTATTTTATGTCCCACCGTACATTTTTCCTTTTTTTATTAAATTTAGAATTTTTTCACAACATTAATGGTAATAAAAACAATTTAATTAGATGAGATCAAGATAAATATTAATTCAGTTAGATTTCATATGATTGTAAATATGCACTCTAATTACTTTTATTTTCTCTCTTTCATTCGTTTAAACGTCTTTATTTAGTAAACGTCACTTTGACCTTTTTATTTACATATATTTATTTAAATAATTAGTGATGATTAAATTAAAGTATTAGATTTAAATTACAAATTAATAATAAATATTATTTTATTCTATTTAATATTATATAATAATTTTTAAATAAATAACGTTATTTTATAATTTTAGAAATAAAATGAAGTTATTAATTTAATATTTTTTTGTTATTATTTAATTATAAATTTCATAATATATTTTTTTTGATCGATAAAAGGCCGAAGCCATAATTTATTTCTTTTATAAAAATATTACATCTCCATTCAGTGTGGGCACCGGTAGGAAAGAATGGAGATAAGAAAACCTCTGGTCTAGCCCAGATCCCTTATGGGATCAAATATTATAAACAACTGTAAATTTTTACAACTCCTCATCTGAGGATGGAGGCTGCCTTCTTTAGACATTTTAGTTTCTTTCTATACATAAAATCTTGCAACACTTTTCCCGGTTGGATCCATCTTCACAATTTTGGCGAATCCTCTTATACTTCGAGCTTTAACTTTTGTCCTGTATCCCGAATCTGCAAAACCTTATTGCAACTTACTCTGCCAGACTGTTAGAAGCATAGTAAACATAATAATTTGCAACATTCATTCAATGAATAATAACATCTTTTCTATTTTATGTAAGAGGATTATAGCCTGGATATCCCTTAGCTTGAAACCATCTTAACCTTTTGGGTTTCAATTTAAGAGATTATCCAGGCTACAATTCTGCCTACACTAATGGAAAGGATCAATTTCTATCAGATCCTTAATTACTTTTAACTCTGCAGACATCTGATTCTCCAAAACATAAATATATTCATATGCATATGTATGTATATTTATATGCCAATATGCGAGATAATCCATCATTGAGTCTGACAGGATCAAGAGTATATACAGATGCACACAAAATATATATGTCTGGAAAAAGGAATGAAACAACAAAAGAGCAAAGAGACTATCCAGAGTCTTATCATAAATAGATCCTTCTAAATATCTGTATCCATGACTAAGCCTGGACTTTCCTCTACTTCCCTCCTCAATACATCTACAGAAAAAAACATGCCACCCATTCCCCAGAAGTTTGTAAGAACCCGAATGAACCCCACACGGTAAAGAAAGGGCAACTCAAAATCCACAGATATGTCAAACGCTATGATATTCTATAAAAACCTCTTCTATCATACAACCAACGAAACAGAAACCAAAGATATCTGTCCCATATTTAACAAAAGGCTTATATCCTATGTTAAAATTATAACCAACACTATCCGATACATAGAATAAGGATCTTGAAAACCAAATTTCAAAAAACCAGTAATCTTAGCACGTAGACACATAACCTGTCAGTCCCTAATTGTCATAAGAAGACATAATATATTCCTCATTGAAGTCTATTCCCTCGCTGCCCAGGACAATCTCGACTCATACTACTTGCTTTGGAGGGGAGACCTGCATGTGCCAGAGCAGTAATACCAGACTACTACCAATCTCCTCTCTACTCGCCTGAAACATCCCTTTCACCCACACACAAGATTGGGTGTCTAGGGACAGGTGAGGAGAGATATATACAAGCATATATGAAGGTTCACATACAGATAGATATAAATATATATTTATATATATATATATATATACTCATATATATATTGTTTCTATATATATATATATATATGTATATATGCGTGTGTGTAATTGTGTATGTTTCTATTTACACCCACACACACACACACACACACACAGACACATATATATGTATATATATATGAATGTATATGTACACACACACACACACACACACACACACACACACACACACACACACACACACACACACACACACACACACACACACACACACACATATATATATATATATATGAATATATATATGCATATATTTATATATATATGAATACATCATATAACATGAATCAATCCAAAGATAAATACATATGAGATTATCTATAAATATATACATATATGTATATGTGAGTATATATATATATATATATATATATGTGTGTGTGTGTGTGTGTGTGTGTGTGTGTGTGTGTGTGTGTGTGTGTGTGTCTGAATCTTAGTATACCAAAATGCTGATATAAGGAAACGGTGACCGCACCTCCTAGAACTTATAAATGAGGGACTTGGAGAGGAGTGATATGGAGGAGTGACACGGTCATCACCTAAAATTAATCCGAGGGAATTCCCTTCTTATAGACATACGAATTACCATCTGCCCCTAAATTGGCTAACTTGTCTGCTATAGTATTACCTTCCCTATAAATATGTTTAACAGAAGTTTCCTCAAAGTATTTGATCAAATCCAGAATGCTTTTTAACTCCGCTTTCAGTTTCCAGTTTGACACTTCCCTAGTCCTGACTGCATTTATAGTTAAGGTCGAATCACCTTCAATTTCCAGATATTTAATCTTGAGTGATTTAGCTATCATCAATCCCTCCCTCAACGCTGAAAACTCAGCCATGTTATTTGAAGCCTCCCCTATGGGCTTATTAATGCTAGCTATTAGTACTCTGTTATCTTGGTGAATAGCACACCCTATACCTGCTACACCAGGGTTCCCACGGGAAGCACCATCAAAGTTTAGCTTAGCCCAGCCCTTTCGGGGGGGAGCCCATTTTGTTAGCTTCCTATCTATCTCAGCCTGTCTACCTCCAATCCCAATAAACGGGGGAATTATCAAACCCATCCATTTAGATCGAAGCACCTCATCCCATCTGGTTAAATTAATAGACTTTTCTTGTGTATGTCTTAGTCTATTATTGACTTTTTCCACAATTGTTACCTCGATCTTATTTAGAAGGGATTCTACCCTCAATTTTGATTCTTTAAAGATCCGCCTGTTTCTCTCCTTCCATATTTCCCATATGAGGATTGCCGGGGCTATTGTCCACACTAAGTGATATATATCCTTTGTGTGAGGAGGTTGCCAACTAAGCAGCCATTCTGAAATGTCCCTAGGTCTCGGAGTCTGCCAACCAAGGCTTGAGCAAAGCCATTCCCAACATCTCTGACTGAAACTACAATTGAGAAGCAGGTGATCCGCATTTTCTTCCTCTGATTCACATAGAGGGCATCTCGATGGTCCCGAGAATCCTAATTTTGAGAACCAATCTGAGGTAAGAATCCTTTTTTGGAAAGCTGCCCATGTGAAGATTCCTTCTTTGGGGAGACCAACGTTATTCCAGCATAGGCTAATTAGAATATTAGGATTGGTTACAGCTCGTCTGAGTTTTAAAAGTGAATATCCTTCTTTGGCTTTATAAATGCCCGATGAACTACCCGCCCATATTATCCTATCTTTTCCACTATGTAATGATAAATGCCTATGCCTCAAATTATTCCAGAGGATCTCCTTGTTTGCATTTTTCAAGTTCATCTCATCAAGGGGTTTCCACTCCCAACCCAAAGCGGGGTCATTGGAGATAAGCTTGATATAATCCTTAACAAACCTACCCCTGATTGATTTGCAATGTTCTATACCTTCTTCGCTTATCCCTATTTTGTCTAAGGCTGAATAGCCCCCCCAAGAGTCTTCCCAGAACAGTGCCTCAGATCCTTCCGCAATATCCCATGTTAGATAATTACTGATCACCTCTCTACATTCTAGCATAAAATTCCAGACTTTAGATCCCTTGGGTAGTATTTCCGTCCTCAGTATACTATCAGGGTTGGAGTTAGTGAGATATTTTGCTTTGAGGATCCTTACCCATTTAAGATCAGGTTCTGAGTACATTTTCCAGACTAACTTCGCCCCCAAAGCCATGTTTTGTACCCCCAAATCTTTGATGCCAACTCCCCCTATACTGATAGGTTGGCTAATTTTATCCCAAGAAATTAAAGCAAATTTCTTTTTTGTCTGAATTCATATTCCAAAAGAACTTCCTCATCTTTTTTACCATTTCTAGTCGAGCTCCTTTAGGTAATTGCTGGCAGGACATTTGATATATCGGAATAGCCGCCATAATAGCTTTTAATAATGTAATCCTCCCAGCCGAAGAGAGGCATTTGTTCTTCCAAGAATTCAACCTGAGATCCATCTTTTCTAGGATTCCTTTCCATAATGAATTAATATTGTTTCCCTTATCCATCGGAATCCCTAAATATTTACAAGGAAGTTTCCCTTTATCAAACCCTAAGATATTACAAATATCTGTCTCTATGTTTTGCGATGTGTTGAAGAAGAAGATTTCTGATTTATTCTTGTTCACTTCCTAACCAGAAGCTAATGCATAAATGTCAAGAATCCTTTTGAAAGCCATGGCTTCAATCCTATTCGCACATCCCATCAGCATTGTGTCATCAACAAACTGCTGGTGGGTGATGGCCTCCATTCCTTCAGTAATTTTAATACCTTTAATAATCTGATTCATACTAGCACTAGTAATGATTCTCCCAAGGCCCTCTGCCATTATGATAAATAAGAAAGGGGATAAAGGATCTCCTTGTCTAATCCCTCTAGATATCTGGAAGAAGCCTGCTGGGGAACCATTTATAAGTAATGATACCCTGGGGGATGAGATGCATTTGAATATTAAATTAATCCATTGTTTAGAAAAACCAAAGGATTCTACACATTTACACAGAAATCTCCAATCGACTTTATCATATGCCTTCTTAATGTCTAATTTGATCATCATAGCAGCTGATCGATTCTGTTGTAACGAGTGCATGACTTCTTGAGCAATAATAATGCCATCAAAGATAGATCTACCTGGTACGAATCCGGTCTGTTCCTCTGAAATTATGCAAGGGAGGATGCCTTTCAATCTATTCGCTAAAATTTTAGTAAAAAGTTTGTAAATTGTGTTACATAAGGAAATAGGTCGGAAGTCTTCAAAATTTCTTGATTCCTCCTTCTTTGGAATCAAAGTGATAAAAGTATTGTTGATCTCCCTTAAAATACTTCCAGAGTTTCTAACTACTTCCAATGCTTCCACTACCTAATGTGCCAACATTTTTGAAAAAAGCAAGCAGGAAAACCATTGGGGCCGGGTGCTTTATCAGGGTTAAGTTGCCCCAATGCTAATTTTACTTCTGATTCTGTAAATTTGTTGCTAAGCGCTTTGTTTTGGTTTTCAGTTATGATCTTAGGAATATTCCTAAGCAAAGGTAAATTGGCGTCTATAAGGGAAGATTCTGAACTGAACAGGGTTTTAAAATGGTTCACTGCTTCTGTAGCTATGTCCTTTTGATCTTCCAGTATTATACCATTATTACTCATGATCTTGTGAATACTATTAGTGTTCCTCCTGTTTTTTGTACTGTTGTGAAAGAACTTAGTATTCCTATCCCCATTTTGTAGCCAATTCTCTCTTGACTTCTGTTTCCAAAATATTTCTTCCTTTGTTAACGTATCCTCATATTTCCCGAGAAGCTCCTTTTCTTTGAGGAAGCTATCCTAATCCATTCCTAGTCTAAACACTTTTTCATTTAGGTCTGCGATTTCTTTTTCTAATGAAATTTTGGTTTCAAAAATGTTACCGAAAACTTCACTATTCCATTTCAATAGCTTGCTCTTGAGATGCTTTAGTTTATTTACAAGGCAAAACATCTTTGATCCCTGAAAATTTACCTCAAACCACCACCTGGAGACGAGATCATAGAAATCCGGATTTTGCATCCACATTTTTTCAAACTTAAAAGGGCAACACCTCGGTGTAGCCTCACCCTCAATGTTGAGGATGAAAGGATAATGGTCAGATCCTGAAGATGGGAGTAACGAAGCTGAAAGGTTAACCGCTAGATCGCTCAAGTTCCCCCTAAAAAGGAATCTATCTAATCTCTCCGCGATTTGTGTAAAGCCTGATCTTCTATTGTACCAGGTATACACACCATTACTAGTTTCTATATCTATCAGATTGTCATGAGCAACCCACTCTCTAAAGTCTTTTAAGGACTGCGATTCCCTATGAATACCACCCTTTTTTTCTGATAAATTTAGGATAGCATTGAAGTCCCCTCCTAGAATAACAGGGGAAGAGGTGTCTAGCCCCATCATAAACAAGATTTCCGACCATACTCTACGCTTTCCTGCATCTGGGATCGGGCCATAAATGTTTATTAGAGTAAATGTGAGATTGCTGTGTTTGCTAGTTACCTCTCCCAATAGCCAATTTCTGTTTCCTGCTATTGGACAAAATAATGTACTACGCGGATTCCAAATGATTCCTAAACCACCAGAAGCTCCCCTGGCTTCCACAAATTCACAGCTAAGAAGACCTAATTTCCTTTTAAAAGCCTCAGCTTCTACCTGGGCTAATTTAGTTTCTTGTATGAGAATGATGTCATCTTTCCATTTTATAATGTTGCGTCTAATTAGACACTGTTTGTTAGGGGCATTCATGCCCCTAACATTCCATGATGAGATTTTCATTGGACCGTGGGAAGGCCCTTCCCCTTCCTAGCATCAAAGAAGGCTGTTAATTTGCCTTGGTCTTTTGCATTTCCATCCTGCAATCTTAATTCGCTCAATGATTTTCTGCCTCTACTTTTAGCTTCTCTAGCGCAGTCAGGAAAGTTTTTCTCGTCATATATGTTTTTTATCCCTAAGGTTTGCTGGGGAACTATCACTCCCTCTCCATCATCCTCTCCTAGCTTGGACTGAGCTACTGTGTAGTCATTAATAGGGAGAGGTATGACATCTCCTACCCTATTCTCATTATTTACTTCCTCATCCATAGAAGCCAAGAGCTCCTGAATTAGAAACCTCTTCTCAGCTTCCTCTTCCAGAGAAAGATTTTCAACTACTTTGTTATTGAATACCTCTAGAACTGCAGCCATTCTAGAAGACATTTCTTCTTGATCTACCTCATTTTCTTGTCCAATGTTTTCGATTGACTTTGTTTCAGATGGTAATTTCAATGAATCCACCGAATTGGAGATTCTTTTTGACATCTCCACTAAGGCTTCTTCTTTTATAGAATTTGCCTCATCTATAATTTTATCAAGATCACTAATATTACTGGAAATATTGTGTTTATTTTCATCTGCGTTAACCCCTAGAGGGCAATTAGCATGAACAGGGGATGAATTTGATGTGATTTTTTCATAATGATCTGAAAGAGGGTTTTCCTTTTGATCGATACTTTTAACCAGTACTGGGCATGATTTCAACCATATATCAGTTTCATTTATGGCCCCATCATAGAAGGTGGGATGAATGCTCCACTCCCCCCTGTTTGATACTAACATGGTGGGTTCTAAGTCCGGGGAATTAATGCCAGATTCTACTAAGATTTTGATGTTCTTATTTAAAACCTCTCTGTCTAATCCTTCACAGCCCAAAAAAGACCCAAAATGTTCCCCTATGTATTCTAAGATTTTAAAATCTAAATATTCGACTGGTAATGTGCCCAGATTAATCCATCTTGGGCATTTATTTAAAATCTGTGAGTGTGGGTCAAAATTCGGCATCCATTCACAGCGAAAAAAACCATAGCCTTTATACAATTTTACCTTACCATAGAGAATGTCATTCCTTGTATTTTGATTATCACACAAAATTGAAAGAAAATTATTTTCCAGGATAGTAATACTTACCTGTCCCGGATAAAGGGCCAACCACCAATCGATAATCTTTTTTGTATCTTCTCCAAATCCTGTCCATTTTGCAAAAACCCCACACTTGCTATATAAATTGAATTGGGGTTCCATCAGAATTGCCGGGATATTACATATTCGCCTCTGCCTTATTTTAGGTTTTGGCTCAAAAACTCTAATTTTCCCGAGCGGCACCAGATTAGCCCCAGATGCCGGAGATTGTTTTGTGGCTGTGTGTTTGAGCCTATCGAAGTTTAAAGATACATCTCTTCGTTTGCCCATCTTCTTCTTGTCTTTTTTCGAGTGAAAGACTTGCCATTTTCCGTCGAAGGGTAGCGACTTGCCTTCGACTTTTTCTGCCCTAATTACATCATTTTTCCCAAAAATGCCCGCTCTGTAAACCGAATCCCGCCTTTCGTTTAAAATCATAATTTCTCTTGCAGGGTTTTTCTTGCATGCCAGACTGAAGACAGAGATACTCCTCGGGCATGTGGCAAACACCTGTCTGCACCCCCCCGACGAAAACCTTGACAAGTTCGCTGTGTAATAATTTTGCATTTTCGCCAAATAGCAGTGCAGAATAGTTCCACGGATACATTAATTTATTATAAATTTCATAATATGTTATAAATATAATAATAATATTTATTTTAGTTAATAATTTAATTTGTATTAAATTTAATATGAAAATTAAATAGATTATAAAAATAAATTTAAGTTATTGAATATAATATTATATAATAAATAATAGATTAATTTAATATTATTTTATAATTATTTATTTATAAATTTAATAATATGTTATAAATATAAAAATAAGAGTTTCTTAGTTAATAATTAAATTTGTATAATATAGAGATATATTAAAATAAATTAGATTAAATTGAATTTAATATGATTATAGAATAGAAAATCAAAACTAATGTTAATTTATTTTAAAATGTGATTATCAACATGCATAAAAGTCATTAGAATAATACAAGGTTGTATGGGTCTTAAGAGGACTTGAACTCATAATATATCAATACTCAAGAACACATTTAATGTTATCTTCATAGTAATAAAGCTTGCATCATGAAAATAGTATCTTCATACTCATAAGGTTGTATGTGAAACTAAAGCAAAACAAGTAAAAATAACATGGAATGGTATAATTTAAGACTTCCAAAGGTGAGAAACAGGTACAAATAAGAGAAGTGAGAAAGAACATACAATAGATCAATTGCAATAGAGTCAAACCAACAAATATTTTGTAGCTTCATACATATTTAATGAAAAATGACACATCCTATGCAATTTGCAAGTATCATTTGTTGGCAGTCTCTTTCTACAAAATGTAACTTACTAATTAGTAAAACTATGAATGGTATGACAAACATTTTATGTTTCAATCCCTCTTGTGTTTTGTCATTCCCTTATTCACTTCATCTCTCCTACTCTATCTCCCTTTCACTCCTCCTTGTATCTCTTTTTATCCATAGCTCTGTGTGTGTGTGTGTGTATGTGTGTGTGACTATCTCTCTTCCTTTCCCTTCCCATATATTTCTATCTCTCTCTCTCTTTCTCTTTTCATAAACCTCTATACCTTTCTCTCTTTATCTCCCCTTATTTCTCTTCATGTTTCTATTTTTCTCTCTTTGCTTCTCTCTACTTGTTTGTCTCTAGATATCTCTTCCTTTCCCCCTCTCTCCGAATCTTCTTATATATCTATATCTCTATCACTTCGTCTCACCATCTATATCTCTCTATCTCTTCCTCTCCCTTTATTCTCTCCATTTCTATCTCTCTATCTTTATCTCCCTCTCTACCTCTCTATCTCTCTATTTGTGTCCCTCTCCTTCTCTCACTCTATCTCTCTTCCTAGACCTCTATATCTAATATCTATTTACCACTCTATTTATCCATATTTATTGTTCCATATCTCCCTCTATCTCTACCTCATTATCTCTCCATATCTCTACACCTCTATATATCTCACCCTCTCTATCTCTATATATCTTTCTCTATCTCCCTCTCACATTATATCTCTCTATATATATTTATCTCTTCCATTTGTATATATCCCTCTCTCTTGATCTTTCCCTCTCCTCTCCATATCCCTCTCCCTCTCCTTCTCCATCTCTATTTATATCTTCCTTTATATCTATATCTCGGGTATGTGCACAAAGATGGTGGTCAGAAAAGTGGACACCACCCAAAAAAACATGGAAAAACAAGCAGCGCGTATGCAGTTATAAAGTTTGAAATCACTGCGTATGCACTTAGGTCCATTGTTCCTGAGCCTAGAAAAGGTAGCGCGTATGCGCTACTTTTAGGAAAGTGAGTGTGTGCACGCTAATAAGCCCTAAAGGACCGCGTATGCGGTACCTATTAAATTTTTTTTTTTTTTAAATTGGGTCTTATTTTCTCGCGATTGCCACATTTTTTCCCCATTTTCTCTGCCAAACTGTGAATAGGGTGCCTCATTTATCCTCCAGATACTATGGATCAAGGTTAGTTTTTGTTCATTTTTGTCTGTCTTTCCCGTTTGTTCAATTTGTTTTACGTTTTGAATTTAATTTCATTAATTTTGATTATGTTTTTTATATTTTTTGTTTTAAAAAACAGATTCTAATAATCCACAACAAGAACAACAAAATGCACCTCCTGAAAAACCCATAAGATACACCCCTAATTCCTCCTTTTGACCGCACACCTAAAACACAAGAGCAATTAATTAATCCGTTAGGGTAAAATACACCTAAAATCAATAGACTGATTGATAAATTGTAAACATTCAAACTTGAGCATCATAAATCCCTCGCCACTAGCCTAGAAACATTATCTAGTGGTGCCATAGTTGTTTCCACGCAAATTACAAAATGGGGAAACTTTAGGGATAAGTGTCATCAATACTATGCTGATGGGTTATCATACGAGGGAGTGAAAAACAAAAATATTAGTAAACAACAAATATATGCCCTTTTTGTTGATCCTAAAATTGGTCAGTCATTACCTCTTAATGCAAAGAGGTTTCCCATACACTGGTGTACCAATGTGCAAAGGAATAATCTTTTTTGGTAGAGGTGGTGGATGGTCTTTGATGATCCACCTTGTAATAATTATGAGGTGCCATTGTATTTTTTGAGAAAAGTATACTGTGATTTTGTGCTCAATGTGCGGCCAAACTATTTTGACATGAGAGAGTTCCATGGTAGAGGTGGCAGCTCTGCCCAAGATAGATGTGGAGCCCATAGGCAATTAGCCTCGGAGAGTCGTCACCCCCTAGCACCCAAACCCAAGGTGCATCAGGTTGTCCCAGTACAGATGAAAGAGAAGATGGAGCTATAGACTCTTCAGGCGGCCACAACATTGAATGTTGCCATCATCCAGCATGAGACATCGTAGGCACACCCTATTGTACTAGATGATGACCCATTAGTTTCTTCAGGTGGTGATAGAGATACCATTCAACATATGTGCATCAGTTTCTCGGGGATATGCTTGGGGATAGATGATGCGTCCAGTGCAGATAGATCCACATCTCATCTATGCATGATTTGCGGGAGTAGATGTCAGGCCTGCACGATTGAGGATTTCGTGCTGACAGATGAGTTGATGGACATGGTGTTTGCCCATCAGTGAGAGACACAAGTGTGTTGATTTGAATTCATAGCATTTTATTTATCAGCCACTTTAAATTTGTAATTACATAAATAAATTTTCATTTATACATCAATTTAAATTGAGACAAATAATATGCATTTCAGGATGCAGCAACGATTTCCCATACTCCTCCCCTAGTTACTACAATTGCAACTTCGATGCCTAAGGTATAAATTTTGTAACATGTTAAAATAGAATAACACACTTTAAATTCAAAAATATTATAAGATATACTAACTATCTTTAATGCTTTGTCCAATTTTTGGTTTGTAGGTGTTGACAGGGGACCAAATGTCCTAGATTGATGACTTCACACTCTCAACAATTGATTTTGGCCTACAAGGCTATATGGTATCATATTTTGTACAACCCTTTTTATGTATTCTTTTGATGGAATATGCAAGTCATTTCATTTTAGATTTTTTAAATTATGTTTAATATATTATCTGTACTAATATCTCATGTAAATTTTTTTTTTTTAGGGTATCCCATCCATGTCTAGGCCCCGTCCTAAGAAAAATAATTCCTTGAAAACACCAAAATGTGGGAAGAAGCTAATTGAACACATTTTTAGTTGTACAATTGTTTGAAAATGTTGAAATCAAGTATTAGTCTAGGTTTGTAGATTGATTAGTGTTTTTTGTCTATTTTACATGTACAATGGCCATTGAGCTATGTGGATTTGTTGAATGCACCTGATTCACCCATGGATCAAGAGAGGGTGGAGGTATGTATCTCTACTTTATTTTCTTGATTTCATGATTATATGCACATGTACATTTGAACTTGTGATATATTATAATCTTATAATTTTTTCATACAGGAAATATCCATAGCTGTTTCATCAATGGTGAGCCCTCCTCCGTGCACTGGAGAAGCATCTCAAGATCCAGTGCACTTTTGTTTGATATATTATATTAATTATTTTTAACCTACAATACTTATCATTATATGAATTGTATTTAATCTTTGATCATTTTTTGTATAGGTAATAGCAACTCTTTCTCCATCGATGGTGAGCCATCCTCAGTCCATTGGAGAAGCATCTTAGACATGGGTACGCCATTGTTCTCTATATTATATCTTTTAAGTGTTTTTGATATATTTATGTTAGTACATTGTATTAATTATACATTTAATCTACAATAGACCCCTTCGTGGTACGACCATAATGTGGATCCTTTTAAGTATGTCTTCAAGAAAACTCCCAAGAGTGACAAGGAGAGTAGAGCGAATACATTATCTCCTAAATCAGCCGATGAGGTAATCTACATTTCAATTGCAAAGGAATTATAGTTAAATGCTTAGTTATGTTGTTAATTGTGAACTATTTTCTACAAAAGAATTCTAACTTGGCTTTTGATTTGTGGTTTTGCATCCATCTACAGAGCCACATACTACATCGAAGAGGCTTGATTTGTGAGGCCTCACCTCGACTCAGTTTGACATTCAGTGGATTTTATATTTTAGACTATTATGGATACTTTGTTTTGATGCATTTTGAGACTTAGAACTTATATGGTTTCAGGATTTGGATAACATTGCTATGATTTGATGAATTACTTACATGCTTTATGAGATAGAACACTACATGATTATTAGATAGAATGATATTGCAATGATAGATGTCGTTATTGAATTTGCAGGACTTTACTTTGAATATAGAACTATGATGTATGTTTAGTTTATGTGAATTGGGATGAAATTGCTTATGTGAAATTTGCTTGATAAAAGATGTATTCAATCTGTGCGGATGGAAATTGTATGCAAGTGATGATGTGCATTGTTATATTATGGAAATTATATTATATTTGGATATTTGGAAGTACTAATGTGTAAATTGAGATGCACAGGAAATTTACCATGTGACCATGGAAAATTACGGAGAATCAAACCTAGACTTATGTATGTTCGTAAAGCCAGGGTTTGTCTATTTGGAGAGACAACACCCCGTTTGTGTTGTATTTTATTCGTATCAGTATATGCTGCATGTGTGTCATGTGTTATTTGAATTTATTGTGTAAAAACCTCAAGAGACAATTTCATGTTTATCTTTGTAAAAGTATTTTATTAGTGTCACTTGACACATGTGTGGATTTAAATTTAAATATTTTATTTTGTCTCTTGATGGGAAAGTGTTAATTATAATTAATTTTAAATAAAATAATGTGTTGTCAAAAAAGATATTTTGAGAATATAATTTTGGAGTGGTCAACTTATGTTTGACCCGAAAATAAACTTCAGAGGGGTTTAAAATGGGTTAAATGAACACCTAGGGGTAGTTTATTAGGGTTTCCTGAAGCCCATAAGGTATACCTAGGGGTTAGGGGTAATTTTAGGCAAGTTTCTACTTTATAATGATCTTTTTAACGCTTTAAAAATTGGCTTTTTTGAGTTGAGCGAAAATTGAAAATTGAAGTGAAATCAAATCAAGATTTTCCCTCTTGGAAGGAAAGTCTTTTTGCATTTTTTGCTTTCTTCCTTCTTTTTTTGTTGATTTTTTTTAGAATCCTGTGAGAACTCAGAGAGTGAGCTTCTTAAGGAAGATTTTTGGGAATAGCTGGTTAATCACCCACTCTCCATTTTTGGAGACAGAAGAAAATTTGGAAGAAAAAAATAATGTTATGGGATAAAGAAATTGATTAAGGAAAATAAAGAATTGTGGATTGGGCAGCTCTTCTTCAGATATCATTATAACCTTTGGGCAGATTAAGGTTGGTTTTAATTTTTACTTTTCTTGATTATTTCTGAAAGTTGTTGAATAAGAAAATCTGTATTCTTGAAAATGGATGTTTGAAAATCTTTTGGTTTTGTTTTATGAATGAATGTGTTTTGGGAGTTTTCTCAAGATCTCTTTCTCTTGGGAGAGAAGAGGATCTTGAGGGTGGTAGCAGTGACAGCCCACGAGTGAGAGACTCTCTTTTGAGAGCGATCACAAGGGATCTTTGTGTGACCCTTGCTGCATGGCCTGTTTGTGCAATGGGGATCATAAGGAGGGTTATAAGGCTAGAATGCCTTTGGGGGGCATAAGGATTATGGGGTTGAGATTCTTGATATTTTATTTGTGCCATGAGGTGGCTTCTTGTTATTACATACTTGCAGATTCTCCTCAGGGTATTTGGTCCACTACCACCCTTTGAAAATGTTCACCACCAGAGTGTGGTGCTGTGAAAGCCAGGTTGGGAACGTGTCTGGAATGTTTGTATGTTTTATGTCTCTTTGTGTTTGCCTGTTTGTTACCCGTCTAGGAATTGGTTCTCCGAGCTCGGGGGTGGCTACCAGTTAGCCTAGGCTGGGAGGTGAGCACTCCGTGGTCATTTTTGTGTTTTCCATTATGCAGGAAAAATGCAGAAGAAAGTGAATAGGAGCCATGCAAGAGATATAGAAGATTGTTATTGAAGATACTTGAAATTCAGTTGCAGGTGTTTGTTTACTAAGTTGTTATAGAAATATGCCTCAATCTTAGAAAAGAAGAAGCAAGTTGTAATTTTGTGGAAGTAGACTTGAAGTCTTAATGTTTGACTATTCAGAGAAAGCATCTTGTGAAATTGTAGAATATCTTTGAGATGTGAAAAAAAAACTTGTTATTTCTTCTTCTAGTATATTTAAAAAAAAAGAAGTTATTAGTGATGCATGCAAAGCTTCTTGTTTTATGAAAGAAATAAAAAGTCTGTTTTCATTTAGATTTTTACCTGTATTTTTAATTGAGTCAAAATAGAAGTTATTTAAGCTGAAAGCTTTTAAGTATTTTAGATGGAAAGAAAAGTTGTTTTATGTGAATATTTTATTTAAAAAAAAAAATATTAAAGGATTTCTTATTACCAAAAAAAAAGAAACGTATAATGTATCTTTGTGAAATACTTTAAATTGCTTTTTTTGTTAACATGGATTTAGAAGCTTATTTTATAGATGAATTTAAATTTAAATATATATATATATATATATATATATATATATATACATATATATATACATATATATATACATATATTTATATTTTTGATTTAACTTAATGTTATCTTTTCCTTTATTATATTTGCTTAAAATTTTACATGTAAAAAAGAAATTCTCTTTTAAAATATATATAAATTTTATTTGGAATTTAAAATTATCCTTTTATCTATGCTTATTAATTTATGTAAATACCACATATATATATATATATATATATACATATATATAAATATATATATTTATATATTTATATATATATATATATATATATATATATTATTATATGTAATAGTTTTAAATTTTTTTTTTTTAAAATATAAGTTGGGGTCCCTGCGGGCTCCATTGTGTGTACGCACAGTGGACGACTGCGCGGCGCCCACTGTGTGCACACACAGTGGAGCCGCTTGCGGCTCCCACTATGTGGGCACACAGTGGACGGCCACGGCCGCCACTGTGTGGCCACACAGTGGTGCCGCCAGCAGCGCCCACTGTGTGGGCACACAGTGGTGCCGCGGCGCCCACTGTGCGCCCACACAGTGGCGCGCACGCGGCCCAATATGTTTTTCAACCTTCGCGACCTGCAAGTAAATTTGGACATGGCCGCCCGTAGGGTCTTCGGCCCAGCATGAATCTTCATCTGTTAAAAAAAAGGGTTAAACCCTAGCCCGAAAGGGGCTAGGGAAGTTTAGTTTTAAGAATAAAAAAAATAGATATGTTTTTTCGGGTTTAGGTAATGGTTAAATAAGAAATTAGAACCCTAATTAGGGTTGAGGAAATTAAGAGATAATAATTAGAAAGTTGCAATGGATTATGGAGGTTAGGATTAAAATAATGGTATATTAGTAGAATATATATATATATAAATATATATGTTTCCATATATATATATATGGGAATATATATATGTATATATATGTATGTTTTTTTTGAGTTTTTTATTGATTTAAGAAATTAAATTATTGATATACAAATATATGCATAATCAATATGTATATATGTACATTTCATATGTACACAATATTGATTTGGGGAAAAATTATAAAGAAGAAATTAATTAAGATTTGCTAAGACTATATAGTCATAGTGGGGGATAAATTAAAATATCTCTCCTAATACTTTTAGTTTGATAAATTTAATAAAGCTATTAACTAAATATCTTTTGGAAATAGAATCTAAACCAGTAGGCTTTTCCGCAATTAAAATATGACATTTCAACGAAGCTTAGTTCGTTCGAAATTAGTCAGAATTTAATAATGAAATTCTCTTTAACGCTTGTCGCAAGAGTGTGTTGTTAATTAAACTAGTATCTTTTAAAAAAAAAAAATTGTTCCGTTTTTGCCCTAAATTTTGGGCATGACATGATTTTGATGATCCACCACAAGTTTAGGATCATATAGTGTTAATTTTGGTCATAGAATGACCAATACATGTAGAGATATTCTACATTCTTATTGTATATCTATTTGGACATGGCACATGCCACATTTTTGTAATACTTGTATTGACTTGACAGACATGCCTTTTTTTGATATGTATAAATGTTGATATTCGATCCAATAAATGTGTACTGAGTTCATTATTTTGTATTCATTGTATTTCGTGGTTGTCCTTTTATAAAGTTAATTGATCATTTGCCTATGTAATCAACAATATGAATATAAACAACAAAAATCTATGATATAAAACATTGGAGTCGTGGAATATGATTTGATAAAAAAATTTAAATGTTGAATTAACCCTACAAAACTCCTTGTATTTAGTTCATTATTGTGTATTCGTTGTATTTGGTGGCTAGATTTTTATAAATTTAAATGAATATTTCCTTATGTAATCAACAATATGAATATAAACAACAAAAATCGATAATATGAACATAAACAACAAAAATCGACAATATGAATATCGACAACAATATGTGTTTGGTGCAAGAGCACCCTCACGCTCGCAATGGTCAAATTTTGGTTGTCGTGTGCACAAACTAGCATTATGAGTGCATCTGGGTGGACAAGTTTACGCTTAGATTTCTCCTCTCATGCATCGCAAAGTACCAGAACGTCGAGAGTCATACCCTACTGGCGCAATCTCTCAAGTGCCCTGAGTCCAAAAAATTGTCAAACTTTGACAGACTGTTTCTTCCAATCCAAGACACATATGATCAATCCGTTTGAACTTGTGGGTTTGTGTGAGGCTCCTCTACAATTTCCTATCTCGGTTTTTGATGAATCTGAGCCATTTGCAATTGGTAGTATTTTTTCGCCTGCTTCAAAAATCATCAGTTGCATGCAATGCAATGTTGCAGGATTGGCTAGAATTGATTCGGTTCGTCGTGTGCACAAACTGATATCACGAGAATATCCAGGTGGGTGGGTTTATGTTAGGAATGATCCTCTTGTGCATCCCAAAGCACTGAAACATTGAGTGTCATACCCTACTGGTGCGATCTGTCAAGTGCCTCGAGTCCAAAAAATTGTCAAACTTTGATGGACTGTTTCTTCCAATCTAGGACACATAAGATTGATCTGTTTGAACCTATAGGGTCAAGTGAGGCTACTCTATAATGGCCTATCTTGATTTTTTATGACTCGGAGGCATTTTCAATTGCTAGCATTTTTTTGCCTGCTACAAAAATTGTCAGTTGCATGCAATGCAAAGTTGCAGGATTGGCTAGAATTGATTTAGTTTGTTGTGTGCACAAACTGACATCATGAGGATGTCTGGGTGGGCATATTTGCACTAGGTATGCTCCTCTCATGCATCCCAAAGCACCAAAACGTCGAGAGTCATACCCTATCGGTGCGATCTCTCAAGTGCCCTAAGTCCAAAAATTATCAAACTTTGACGGACTGTTTCTTCCAATCCAGGACACATAAGATTGATCCATTTGAACCTATGGGGTCGCGTGATGTTCCTCTACAATTTCCTATCTCAGTTTTTGATGAATCTTAGCCATTTTCAATTGGTAGCATTTTTTTGCCTACTGCAAAACTCGTTAGTTGCATGCAATGCAAAGTTGTAGGAGGCTAGAATTGATTTGGTTCATCATGTGCACATACCAATGTCACGAGTGCATCCATGTGGATAGGTTTATGCTAGGCATGCCCCTCTTGTGCATCCCAAAGCGCTGGAACGTTGAGAGTCATACCCTACTGACACGATGTACAAGTTGCTTGACAACTTTTTTGATAATTGTTTTGACAATAATGACATTTTTTCTCAAATTGTATCTAGACTCAATCTATGACCCCTATGACCCGATAATAACTCAAATAATTCTCCAAGATTATGCAAGAATCAAGAATTCTCATGATTGACCTTATCACATCATATAAACTCAAAACATAGTAACAAAACATAGACACAAAAAATAGTCACAAAATATTGTCACATATTATTCAAAAATTTGCCTCTAAATATGGTCAAACCAGCTCTTGGCTATTTGAATATACAAAAAAATGTCTTACAAATCATCTCATGGGCTTTTATACAAAATTTGGCATTACAATATGTGCGATTCATCTCATCACCATTTTAATATACAAAATTTGGCATCTACATAGGTACAAATCAACTCATTGCCATTTAAATATACAAAATTATGCCCCTAAACATGTAAAAATCAGCTCATGGGCATTTATATATACAAAAAATGAATATAGAACAATTCATCGACGATATATACAAAATTTTCAAAATCATTCTACTCTGAACAGTAGAATCAATCAAGTGAGCCTTCAGGATCGACTCTAACCCGTATTGTGTCAAGTATTGCCTCGTGGCCAGATTCACGAACTTTATATAAAATATTGTTATGAGGTCTACCACGATACTTCATCAACTGAATATTTGTTGCAACAACAAGGTTAGAGAAATGAATAATTTGTCTGTGTGTTTCAAAGTCCTCGAACAAACAAATATCAAAATTCTTGATAGGGTATCTCCTAAGCCATGTTCCCTTCATGACAGCAGACCCTATTGGCTACTCAATACCCTCTCCGTCAATGATTGTGGTTATCAATTTTATTTTTGGCTCAACACAACGACACAAATAGTAATCTATTCCTTCTTCGTTGTTCTCTTCTGCAACAACTGCATACACATGACCTGCATTTTATAGAGAGTTAATAAATACCAAAATTAAAGTATGATGTACAACAAAATGAACCAAAAAGAATACTTGCAAAAAAATTTACTCAAAAAATTACATAAATCCACTAGGTCAGATACATGGTCAAAATCCACTGATGTCTCCATTTGGCTCAATTGTAGTACTCCGGGAATTTGATATGTATTAATGGGAACCAACGGTCTACAAGACTATTTGTGATTCACATTCTTCCCACAAACAATACATGCATGAAGAGAAAAAACATACCATCTGTCTCGTATAGATTACTAGTGAACTTGAATTTGAACTCATAAATGAGTGCATGTCACTCGATCCTACAATTGTACAACAATCTAGATAGTTTTCAATGTTCGATTCATTGATCAACCAAAAATATCTATGAACCATTGACCTACCTGGATTACATGGATCCATCATAGAATTACACCATCGCGCAATTGTTTATGCATCTATCAACTCAACACCACCTTTGTACTTCAATTTTTCTCCAACTATGGCTCTTTTTACATATGCTCCTGCACCATCGTGCTCTCCCTTACCATGTCCAGCCTTAGTGAAATTCCAAAAATGTTGTACACCACTTGTCATATGCATCCTTGCATTCTTGAATTGTGTGGTGCAATTATCTGACCATATTAAGTGTCGGTTGTATTGTATGTTCCTTTCCCTTAAACTATCACAGAAAACTTTAAAGTATCCTTGTACAAACTTTGATGAATGAGTACGATCATCACTTATGTAGAAGTGATACTCTCTTACAACCTTTCTATCCTCCTTTGTCCTATCATCTATGTTCATGAATGCTATGTGTACAAAAATAGAAACTTGTGTAGAATGATAATACATAGATTGCACTTCATTTTGAGGTTGCAGTGTATAATTTTCAGCAAAATCAATGATAGAGACAATGGTTCGAAGAGAAGATGTGTCCTTACATAACTTGAATTGCTCATCTAACCATTGAGCTCTATGTGTATGCATTATATACTCATAAACTAATTTCTCTTGAAACATTTTCATAACTTTAGCTACACATATATCATTTTTCACTAGCTCACATCTCTTCAAATCTTTTCCATCTTTAACTCCATATGTGACTGTCTTGTATTTTCCAAAAGAAACTAGTTTCCTACCAATTTCATGTGCTCTCCAAATGTACGCATCTTGGTAAATGTTGCAAACCACCACATATAGCACAAATACCTTCCAAACAAGGCATCTTATAATAAATGCAACCATCATGTCTATTACATAACACACTTGAAATAAATTCTCTTACCGACTTAGGAGGTGCTTGTATATTGCATTCCTACAAAACATAGTTAGTGTGCAAAGTAGAACAAATATGATGAAAAATATCATAGTGCATGAAAAATTCAATATGCATCCTACAACAACACGTGGTGCGTACCTGATTAATTTGAATATAATTTTTTTTTGCCATTTCAAAAAATCTTTGAGAAATTCTTATTTGAGGATTCAACTTTTGAAGGAATCTTTCATAAAATTTAGTTTGAGCCATATCCAAATAGTGTTTGGCATGTGGCTCATGATTTGTAGACCCGATTAAGCTTCTAACAACATCTCTTTGGTTGGGCGAAACTCTTGTGTTGTTATGCCAAAAAATTTCAATTAATATTCTTAGTGCATCAACAACAACCTTGTCTTTGTATGGTAGTCTACCCGAGAATGCCCAAAGATAATTATTGTTAGGTTATTCTATTTTTTATCACCTCTTTAATGCTTTACTTAATGTTGTTCTACTAACCGTTAATGACTTGTTTTTCTTATCAAATGATCTTTTTCTATTTTCTTTCTCATTCTGGTTGATGTAATGACACGTTGAGTAGCATTAGAATCTTTAGTACGTGATTTTAAACCAATAGCTTGATATGCATCAAATAGATTTCTCACAATAGTTATTTCACTATTACTTTTAGATGATCTTAGGCCTAGAATTTTCATTGTCTCCCTAAAATTCAAATTTTTAATCATTTGAACAATTAATTGACATCTTGTGGTTTGATTTAAGTTTTCAAAATAGTTTTGCCATGTTCTTTTAACCATCATGAATCCTCCTCTCATGCATCCCAAAGCACCGGAACATTGAGAGTCATACCCTATTGGCGTGATATACAAGTTGGTTGACAACTTTTTTGACAATAATGATAATTTTTGCTCAAATTGTATCTAGACTCAATCTATGACTCCTATGACCCAATAATGACTGAAATAATTCTCCATGATTATACAACAATCAAGAGTGTTCATGATTGATCTTATCACATCACAAACTCAAAACATAGTCACAAAACATAGACACAAAAAATAGTCACAAAACATTGTCACATATTATTCAAAAATTTGTCTCTAAATATGGTCAAATTAGCTCTTGGCGATTTAAATATCCAAAAAAATGTCTTATAAATCATCTCATGGGCTTTTATACAAAATTTTGCATTACAATATATGCGATTCAACTTATCGCCATTTTAATATACAAAATTTGGCATCTACATATGTACAAATCAACTGAATGCCATTTAAATATACAAAATTATGCCCCTAAACATGTAAAAATCAGCTCATAGGTATTTATATATACAAAAAATGAATATAGAACAATTCGTCGACGATACATACAAAATTCTAAAAATCATTCTACTCTAAATTATAGAATCAATCAAGTGAGCCTTAAGGATTGGATCTAACCCGTATTGTGTCAAGTATTGCCTCATGGTCAGATTCACAAACTTTCCATAAAATCTTTTTATGAGGTCTACCACGATACTTCATCAAATGAATATTTGTTGCAACAACAAGGTTAGAGAAATGAAGAATATGTTTGTATGTTTCAAGGTCCTCGAACAACCAAACATCGTAATTCTTGAAAGGGTATCTCCTAAGCCATGTTCCTTTCATGACAATAGACCCTATTGGGTACTCAATACCCTCTCTATCAATGATTGTGGTTGTCAATTTTTTGTTAGGCCCAACATAACAACACAAATAGTAATTCGTTCCTTCTTCATTGTTCTCTTCTGCAACAACTGCATACACATGACCTATATTTTATAAAGTGATAATTAATACAAAAAATAAACTATGTTGTACAACAAAATGAACCAAAAAGAATACTTGCAAAAAAAAAAAGTCAAAAAATCACCTGAATCCACTAGGTCGGATACATGGTCAAAATCCACTGATGTCTCCATCTGGCTCAATTATAGTGCTTTGAGAATTTGATATGTATCAATGGGAACTAACGGTCTACCAGAACATTTGTCAACCCACTCTTTTGATTCACATTCTTCCCACAAACAATACATGCATGAAGAGAAAAAACATACCATCTATCTAGTATAAATTACTAGTGAACTTGCATTTGAACTCATAAATGAGTGCATCTCACTCGATCCTACAATTGTACAAAAATCTAGATAGTATTCAATGTTCGATTCAGTGATCAACCAAAAATATCTATGAACCATTGACGTACTTGGATTACCTGGACCCATTGTAGACTTACACCATCACACAATTGTTTATGCATCTATCAACTCAGCACCACCTTCGTACTTTAATTATTCTCTAGCTAGGGCTCTTTTTACACATGCTCCTGCACCATCGTGCTCTCCCTTACCATATCCAGCCTCAGTGAAATTCCAAAAATGTTGTACACCACTTGTTATATGTATCCTTGTCAACCAATAAAACATCCTTGCATTCTTGAATTGTGCAGTGCAATTATCTAACCATATTAAGTGTTAGTTGTATCATATGTTCCTTTCACTTAAAATATCATAGAAAACTTTAAAGCATCCTTGTACAAACTCTTATGAATGGGTATGATCATCACTTATGTAGAAGTGATACTCTCTTACAACCTTTCTATCCTCCTTTGTGCTATCATCTACATGCATGAATGCTATGTGTACAAAAATAGAAACTTGTGTAGAATGATAATACATAGATTGGACTTCATTTTGAGGTTGTAGTATATAATTTTAAGCAAAATCAATGATAGAGACAATGGTTCCAAGAGGAAATGTGTCCTTACATAACTTGAATTTCTCATCTAACCATCAAGCTCTATGTGTATGCATTATGTACTCATAAACTAGTTTCTATTGAAACATTTTCATATATTCAGCTACACATATATCATTTTTGACTAGCTCACATCTCTTCAAATCTTTTCCATCTTTAACTCCATATGTAGTCTTGTATTTTCCAAAAGAAAGTAGTTTCCTACCAATTTCATGTGTGCTCTCCAAATGTACACATCTTGGTAAATGTTGCAAACCATCACATATAGC
The DNA here is from genome assembly GCF_030272615.1 of Cryptomeria japonica. Lineage (NCBI taxonomy): Eukaryota > Viridiplantae > Streptophyta > Pinopsida > Cupressales > Cupressaceae > Cryptomeria > Cryptomeria japonica. The sequence goes on from NC_081412.1 coordinate 717,899,334, forward strand.
ACAAAAACCTTCCAAACAAGGCATCATATAATAAATGCAACCATCATGTCTATTACATAGCACCCTTGAAATAAATTCTCTTACCGATTTAGGAGGTGCTTGTATATTGCATTCCTGCAAGACATTGTTAGTGTGCAAAGTAGAACAAATATGATGAAAAATATCATAGTGCATGAAAAATTCAATATGCATCCTACAACACGTGGTACATACATGATTAATCTTAATATAAAAAGGTTTTGCCATTTCAAAAAATCTTTGAGAAATTCTTATTTGAGGAAACTTTTGAGGGAATATTTCATAAAATTTTGTTTGAGTCATATCCAAATAGTGTTTGGCATGTGGCTCATGATTTGTAGACCCAATTCGCCTTCTAACAACATCTCTTTGGTTGGGTGAAACTCTTATGTTGTCATGCCAAACATTTTCACTTAATGTTCTTAGTGCATCAACAACAACCTTGTCTTTGTGTGGTTGTCTACTCGAGAATGCCCAAAGAGAATTATTGTTAGGTTCCTCTATTTTTTCTCACCTCTGTAATGCTTTACTTAATGTTTTTCTACTAACGTTTAATGACTTACTTGTTTTTCTTATCAAATGATCTTTTTTAATTTTCTTGCTCATTATGGTTGATGTAATGACATGTCGAGTAGCATTAGAATCTTTTGTATGTGATTTTGAACCAATAGCTTGATATGCATCAATTTTTTTCTCACAATAGTTCTTTCACTGTTACTTTTAGATGATCTTAGGCCTATAATTTTCATTCTCTCTCTAAAATTGAAATTTTTAATCATTTGAACAATTAATTGACATCTTGCGGTTTGATTTAAGTTTTCAAAATAGTTTTGCCATATTCTTTTAACCATTCTCCTACAAGTTCGTTCATTAATTTTATTAGGCATTGGCTTTAATATATTCTCATCAATGTCAATTAGATACTTTGGTTTCCTACGAATGATTCTAGGAGGTGTTAACATCGGTGCATTATGTACATTCAATTCATCAAATAGAGAAGGTGTATGTTCATCATTTAATTGATTATTCAATGTGGTATCTTCTTCAATTGCATTAGTTTCATATGGTAAATCAAATGTCTCTTCTTCAATTGCATTAGGTGCATTATGTTTGTTTGGTAAATCAAATTGAGATGTTGAGGATGACATACCTTCTTCTCCCATTGTTCTTATGTCATGTAATTTCTTCATACACTACCTTTGTCTTTCTTTTCTAGCCTCTCGTTGTTCCATAATTCCTCACTTGTTTTTTCCCATGGTTGATATTGGTTGTCCTAAATAGAATCATATTACATATATATGTAAATAAAAGTTCATAAACAAACAAATAACCATAAATATGCATCTTATCATTATGTTTTTGAATCAAAACTATTAAACAATCACAATAATATTGACAAAACTAATAAGAACAACAATTCAATCTCTCTCTCTCTCTCTCTCACTTAAGTCTCTCTCTCTCTCTCATTCTTTATCTATGAAGTATCTTCCTCTCATCCTCTATCTCTCTATATCACTCTCTCCTTCTCTAAAGTGTATCTCTCTCTCATTCTCTCCCTCTCCTCCCCTCCCTCTCTCCCTTTCTCATTACCTCTCTTTCTCACTCTCTCCCTCTCTCTCTCTCTTTGCACCTCTATATCTCTAGTCTCTTGTACTCTCACTCCATCCCTTCCTCCCTCTCAATTAGACTCTCTCTCTCTCACCCTCTCTCTCCCTCCCTCAACCTCTTAGGGCTCTCTTTCTCTCCCAATCCCTCTCTCTCTCTCTCTCTCTCTCTCTCTCTCTCTCTCTCTCTCTCTCTCTCTCTCTCTCTCTCTCTCTCTCCCTTTCTTTCTCTATCTCTGTCTCCCCCCCGCTCTCTCTCCATCTCTCTTTCTCTTATTTATCTCTTGTATCTTTCTGTCTCTATCTATCTATCTCACTCTCCTCCTCTCTTAGGTGTATCTCTCTCTCATTCCATCCCTCTCCTCCCCCTCTCTCCCTCTCTAGGGTCATACAATATTCTTAGGGGTCATATGGTATCCTAGGGATCCATGCATGTGTCTTTAGGGGTCATAGGACACCATATGACCCATAAAAACACATAAGAGGTCATATTGAGTTCTAAGGGGTCATAGGACACCATATGACCCCTTATCACATCATACTACCCATAATGACACCAAATGATGTCCTAAGGAGTCATAGAACACTATATGACCTTTTAGGACACCATACGATCCATAACGGCACCATATGGAGTCCTAAGGGGTCAAATGGTGTCCTAAGGGGTCGTTGGAGACCATATGACCCCTAATGACACCATATGGTATCCTAAGGGGTCATAAGGTGTCCTAGTGGTCATAGGACACCATAAGACACATAATGACACCATATGGTGTTGTAAGGGGTCATAGGACACCATACGACCCTTAGAACACAATATGACCCCTAACAACATCTAAGGGGTCATAGGATGTCCTAAGAGGTCATATGACACTATATGATCCCTTAGCACATCATAGGACCTATAACGACACCAAATAGTGTCCTAAGGGGTCATAGAACACCATATGACCCTTTAGGACACCATATGGTGTTGTTATGGATTGTATGGTGTCCTGAGAGGTCATATGGCATCCTATGACCCCTTAGGACACCATATGGTGTCGTTATGGGTTGTATGGTGTCTTAAGGGGTCATATGGTGTCCTAAGGGGTCATAGGACACCATGTGACCTCTTAGGAAATAATATGACCTCTAATGACACCTAAGGGGTCATATGGTGGGCTAATAAAATGATATATTATTTAAAGTTCTGAATAGAATATCATACAATAGAACATTGGTAGTTTAGTTTTGATGTAGCTAAGTTAGACCATTGTCAACATAAGAGAGACTCCAAGCGAACAAACAACGAGGCTTCACTACAAAGCAAGTGTAAGAGCTTGACCTAACCCTAAGAGTACTGCCTTTCTAAAACATATGATGCTATTAAATTTACAAGGTTATAGGACTCATCTCGATTGTGACTAGAGGAATTACACACTTGATTTATTTCATGGGTATGTACCCTTCCAGGCCTTTTGCCAAGTGATGATCATCATATACTACCACTTCCATGCTTACAACAAACTTTAATTTCTTTAGGTGATAGGTATTGTGTAACAACATGGGAACTCTCGCATACCCACCACTATCATTCTCTATGACATCATTTGTGTTACTCTCCCTCTTTCTCTTCCTACCGGTTATTTCCTTCTGAAAAGCATATTGCAGGTAGTCTAACTCATCATTTTTCTTTGTCGAAACTATTTTCCACATCTGCTCTGCTCATTAAAAACACATTCAAGAAGAATATTGTTGCAGGTTTCCTTGTTTGTCATGGTAATGCACCCGTGGTTCAATTTTAGACCCTTCTTCCTCCTATTCAATATATTCACACAAATCCATCAATCAATTTTCTTAGGAGAGCATACATAATAAAAATAAAAGAGGAAGTTGTAGACAAGAAATAAATTCACTTACTTCTATAGAAGTGTAGACACAGTTGCAGTGGGGTATTCAGGGAGGGAGGGAGAGAAGAAGAGAGAGAGGAATGGGGTATGGAGGAAGGGAGAAGGAGGGAGAGGGAGAGAGAGAGAGAGGGATAGGGAGAGAGAGAGGGAGAGAGAGAGAGGGAGGGAGAGAGAGAGAGAAAGAGAGAGTGAGAGGGAGAGAAAGAGAGGTAACTTGTACATGCTTGATCAGGGGACACAATACACTTATATGTGTGTATATATATACTTAATATATTATATATTGTTATATACACATATATATAAATATTATATATTATATATAAAAATTATATATTATATGTATATACATATATTATATATACAATATCATATACACACACCCAAAATTTAAACAAACCTAGCACATACGTGTTGTTTATAGTAAACATAGCATGCACATGTTGTTTATAGTTAAGATAGAGTGTACGTGCTTTTTACACCCTAAGTACCCTGTACACGCTTTTTATACTATAGGTACCCCATACACGCTTTTGGCAGTTTAGGATTGGAAATAGGTTGATGAATACTAAGAGGGGGGGGTGAATTAGTATGCCAAAAATCTTTGCACTTAAACACTTTGCAAGACTGACAGTAAACCGGTAAAACAATTTAGCAGACAAACCGGTTAACAAACATGCAAACCAAATAGCTAATAATGCATTCACCCACAGAAGCACAAACACCATAACATAAGAGATTTTGATGTGGAAACCCAAATGGGAAAAACCACGGTGAGATGGAACTCACAAGTAACTATCTGCAGAATAGGAACCAGACCGGTTAAGGTCTTACAATGTTCTTTACCAAAAAAGATCCTATTAGGAATCTCAATCTCTATTAGGAGATAAGTCTAATTAAAGACTACCTTGCTAGAGGATTTTAGATCCACAGATGTGAACCACCTTGTTAGAGGATTTACAAAAGGCTTTTGGGCCTACCTGGTTAAGGGCTACAGACTTGTCAAAGATGTGAGTAATCAACAAGTGTTTGATCTAGCTAGTTAGACAGACTGCTTGGTTAGATCCTTGGTAGCTCATTCCTAATGCACTCCAACATTACTTCAGTCTTCTACACATTCATATTCTCTCCAACTCCTCAATCACCTTAAACCCTAGCAACAACATAGACTTTTGCTATATCCACATCAACAACCTAAAACCCTAGACATGATGTCCTTATAAAGGAATCTGATTTCATGTCGGTCCAATAGGATTACATTAAAATTTCCTAGGTTCAATGAACCTGGACATACTTGGCACCACGACACAAAAAGCATAGTTAATGTGTCGGCACTGTCAAACAATTGGTGGATGGTAAGTCATCACAAAATGAGTTGGTAACTCATCACAAAGTATTACCGGTTCATACAATATGCCAGTTCAAGAAAAATGCCGGTTGCTGGTTTGACAAAAATGAAGACTAGTAAAAATGTGTTATGCCGCTTTAATCCCTCGTACCGCTTGGGGTCAACATGCCGCTTCAGACCGGTAAACATGTTCTACAAAATACCAATAGTCTAAAGACTATAATACAACATATCGGTTGGAACATATTCTGGTTGAGCTCTAACTCATACATATAAAGGAGATCTCAATGCAAGTGTGTGTCCATCAATGACAATCACAACATAAACATAAAAAATGCCAACAATCTCCCCCTTTGGCATTGATGGCAACACTTAGGAAAATAAAATTTTGACATCTAAGTGTTTTACAACAAAATCATGCCATTAGCAAAATTGCTCCCCCTAAGCATATACACTATCCCTTTAACAATACAATGTATAACATTTTTGTATATAGAGCATAAACATTGAGATATTCAGAGCATATATCAAAATTTTGATTACCAGATACTTCTCCCAAATAGAATTCTTCTCCCCCTTTGCCAACAATGACAAAGTACAACTGAACAACCCTGTTTTCATTTGATATTAAAGTAATAAAAGTTTATGACAATAAGGAATAATACTTGTCAAAAATAGATTTAAAGTCCTGCAAGAATTGTTTCATCGACAAAGACCAGGACTCAAGTAGGGAGGTGGCTACTTCTTTTTCTATCTGCATCTGGGAGACCTGTTCTTCCATGGCATCAATTGTGCTCATCTCTTGTGAAATTGTCAAGGCATCCAGGTTCAGATAGCACTTCGGAAGAATTTGCAATAGTGGGAGTAGAACCAGTTGTAGCTCTTGCAAATCTCTAGACCAGGTGTTGATCTCTTGCTCCATTTTTGCTGATTGGATGTGAAAGTGGTGAACGGTTTGCCCATAGGTTGTAAAGGAGTCATAAGGCAGCTTAAATGTGCTCAAGTAGGACTACAAGTCCGTTTCAAGTTTTTGCTTCTGAGCTAGCACATCATCATAGAACAGATGGGGTTGGCAGATTTTGCTGAGTAGCAGATTCCCCTCATCTAGAGCATCCCTTATATCCTTTTGTTCTTTCTACAGTTCAGTTCAAAGCTCATTCAGCTTCTTCACCAGAGCTATATTAAGAGCTTTTTGATGCTCCTTCTTGACATTAGCCTCTACTGCCTCTTCAAGGCTCTGCACCTGATCATCCACTACTGTGCATAGGAGCTTGAGTTTAGCTAGTGATGAATTGGTGTTGGGAAGATCTGTACCGGGTATCAAACCGATAAGAGTTTCCACAGCAGCTTGAATTACATCCTGCTCCTTCTTCCTTAGAATGATTTCAAGGCACTCTTGAGCTACCTTGATGCTCTGTATTAGCTCTGTTTCACTTGCAGAATGGAGATCGATAGGACTGGTGATATCAGCTAGTTTGGCTTGACTCTCAATTGCCTTTGGAGTCTCCATCTGGGTGCTCTTCTCTGCTTCTCCTGCCTTGTCCTCTTCCACTTTCTTCTTCTCCACTTCTCTCCTCTTCTTCGCTTCCTTATCCTCCTCTTCCTTTTCTCTGCTTCTCTCCTCTTTTCCTCTTCTTTTTCTTCCTCTTCCTTCTTCTTCTTCTCTGCTTACTTCTTCTTCTCCCGGTCCTTATCTTCTTCTTCCTTCTTTTTCTTTTCATCTTCTTGCTTCTTTTTCTCTTCTTCATTCTTCTTCTTCTTCTCCTCTTCATATTTCTTCTTCTTCTCTTCTTCATCCTTCTTCTTTCTCTCTTCTTCATCTTTCTTCTTCTTCTATTCTTCATCCCTTTTCTGCTTCTCTTCTTCATCTTTTTTCCTCTGCTCTGCCTCTTCCTTTGTTGCTTCCTGTCTGTCCTAGGCTTGCTTATCAACCTGTTCAATCTGTTGCTCCTGTCCTATTGCCTCAGATGGTGTTTCTTGAGTAACATCATCTATGTCCAAGGCATCGACATCAATAGTGTCGACTGGTTCAACAACTGGATTTCCTTCATCATCAAATGCTTCATCTGGTTTGGATATAACTAGTTCTTTTTCAGCTTGCCGGTTGGCTAGATGCACTTAGTGAGACTTGACAGTGGTTACCATATGCTGATGAGTGTCCTTTTTGACATCATCAACTCTACCTTCTAACAACCAGAGTCTTCTTCTTCTAGTGAAGAAGAGTCCTTTATTTTGGTCAATAACATCAAACAATTTAGAATTTGACAGGTCGGGAAAGTACTGTGCAAAAAATTTCTCCCTAATTTCCTGTTCCTTTTCTATGGCAATGCGCCATCTATTGTCTAATGACATATATAAAGAATCCTGTGTCTGAGACTTAATCTCTGAGGGCAACCGGTCATTAACACATAAATACTAAATTATTTCCTTTTCAACCGCTTCCTTTTCATCATCATTAAATTCGTCAAAACACTCAATTAAGTCATTTAGCACTTTTCTCCTAATATTCTTTATTGTTCTTTGACAATGTGTCAAAGGTTTGTAGGAAGAGATATCTATATTTACAGGTGTAGATGATGCTGGTTCATTCTTTGTCTTCCTCTTTGCTTGACGTGTTTTCTTTGGCTTTTCCTCAGACATAGTTTCTTCTGAGTCTAGAGAGGTATTCCTTGTCTTCCTCTTTCTCTTGAACACTTTAGCTAGTGCTGCTTCTGGTTTCTTCTTGGCTGGTGACCGCTTGGTCACTTTTGGAGTTGCAGTAGTAACCGGTGCTGATGCTACAGGCACTGCCTTTGTCTTCTTTACTGCTGGTTCTTTTTCTTTCATTGCTGGTGGTTCCTCAACTAGTGCTATCCTCTCTAGGTAGGTGCTGGTTCTCTTCACCTTAGAATCAAGAGGTGAGGCAATAAGGGTAGAGGCATACCCTTCTAGCATATCATACATCACCTCATAGCCCATTGGCTCCACTTCTTCCTGTCTGGGCTCAACAACCTCCATTATGCATTGATCCACCTTGATGGTGAAATAGATATCGTCTTCATATTTCTTGACGATGTCACCTGATATCCTCATCCTTTGGCTCATTTTCCATCTGAACTCATCAAAATACTTGTTTAGAACATTAGGGTAACTAGTTCCAATTGCTTGAATGCTCTCCTTGATTTGTTTAGTCACTGGTTGGTCAGCAGACCATTGGACATCTCCTACTCCTGGAAAGTAGCCTTGGAAATAGAAGAACAACCCAACCAGTAGTTGTCCAAACTTGAACCTTAGTGCATTATCCTGTTTGATTGATTTCAGGTTCAATAGGAGTTGCCTCTGCATACCGGTGCACAAGTCAAATGATGCATCCTCCTTTATCATCTGGTAAGCGGCCTTTACCACTGCAGCAGATACAGAGTTAATTCTGCTGGCGGAGAATGTCCGGTATCCAATCACCATGCATGCATACTTCACCAGATCATCCTTGATAGAATTTACTGTCATGCCTTGTGAGTCACTCACTGAACCGGTGAGCTTGGACATTTCAGTTTTGCTTACAATCCTTAGGGCTGGCACTTCCCCTGTGTTGTAGAAAATGGCAACGGTATGAATTGCTTGCGGTGTAATATCATGCATTCTCTCCAGGTACATCTTATCACCATGGACTCTACTCAGAATGATCCTTATATGATCCTCTGTGAAATCCTCAAGGAAGTAAACAACATTGTGGAGCTTTTTCTTCTTCAAAATATTAAACTCTGGTTTGATCTTCTTATCTTTTCCACAAAATAAACCTAACTGGGTGTGGATAGCTAGAGACCCTAGGTCTTCAATCTTGTAATCTATGTAGTCAGAAATTCCCTCTTCTACTATCACACCAGTCAGAACTTGTGATAGGGCATTATACTTGGACTTTCATTGAATAAAACTTGCAGACTTGACAGATGCACTAGAACCGGTATGAGATGCAGAAGCCATGATAGAAATCTTAAGAACTCAAGAAATACCTTTTGAAACATGTGAAATTAGGGCTTGCTGATTCTCCTTCACTTCACACTCTGTCGGTTGCTGAATCACCACTTTGTGTTCTCCACTTGACCATTTCTAGTTTGAATTTGAATGTCCTTCCTGGTTTCTCAATTTCTCAAAATCTCTTCTCAAATCACCTTTTCGTCGCTCTGCTCTTTGAAAAACTTTTCTTCTCTTGAAAACTGATAGTGAGAAATGATTTGAAAAATGCTTTTAAACATATTCCTCACCTACCATCATTAATGCTCCTCCATTAGGGCATAAACCCTAATTTGCCTTTTTTACCATTTTCATTCTTCTGTCAAACGATAGGTATCACACACCGGTTAATGTCTTTTACCAGTGTCAATAGGGGGTTCGAAAGAATTTCGCTATTTGGTCCCCCTAAGCTTTTTTGAAGCTTAGTTTGTCGGTTCCATGATTTCCACACTAGGTGCAGAAACTGGTTCCTCTTGTAACACCACTAGTTTCTTCTTCCATATTTTGTTCATGTCCACTTGAATAGTGTTAACATCAATGTTCCCTTCCAGAGTGACCGGTATATCATTAGATATGTATGTGACCTAGTTTGTTGCAGTGATAGCAGACCATTCCAGGTGCTCTCCAGGGTCCATTGTTCATGTTTCCATTCTTCCTTCTACATGTTGCAGCAGTGTGACCATGACCATGACAAATCCAATAGTTTTCTCTCCATTCAGTTGCCACTTGATAGCCACTGCTTCTTGGCTGATGATTGAAGGCATTAAACTGGTTGTGATTCTAGTTCACAAAAGGGTCAGGACCAGCTCCTTGGGTCCTCTGAGGATATCTATCAATGTTGTTCATAACTGACCTGCATTCAGATGCTCTATGCCCATACTTGTTGCATGCATAACAATTACCATCAAATCTATAGGATCTAGGCTTATCATTTAGGAAATAAGGAAGATTGTTGTAAGCCTTACTCCTACACACATTTGCAGCATGTTCTTCTTTAAGACAGTTAAAGCAAACAAGTTTAAACTTTTGCTTACCTTTATCCTTTGATACCATTTGTTTATTTGATGTTCCAGCATTTGTACCAGAGGTCTCACCTTCCTCATGACCGGAATAACCAAGTCCATTGGTATTCTTGACCGATTTGGCAGATTCAAGCTTTTTCTCTAGCTTGATAGTACTCTTGTTGAACTTAGCAAGTATTTCCTTTGACTCAGAGAGTTCTTTGGAAATAGCAGCATTTGTTTCCAACAGGTTTTCATTCTTAGAGATGGTAGTGTTCAGTTCTCCTTGCATGTCTTCCATTTCCACTTTGCTTGCATGGAGTTAAGCATTTAGGGCACTTATCTCTTGTTTCAGCTTGGAGATCTCATGATCTCTTTCTTTCACCAGATCTTTAGCTTTCCTTCAGTTCTCAAGCTCTTGACACATCCAGATAGTCAATCCTTCCAACTCCTTTCTTAGGTTGGAGTTTGATTCATTCAACTTATTTACTTCAGCAATTAGGGCTTCCATGTCTGCTTCATCTGAAGAACTATTTTCAGATAGCTCCATCAACTTTTCTGCATGTTCTCTTCTTTTTGCTTGAGATGCCTTGTATTTGACCTAAGATGATCATAGGCTTGCTCAGACCGAGTGAGCCGGTGGGTAAGTTCCCTCAAAGTGTATTCCCCCATATCTCTTTCCAAGTGGTTAAACTCATAGAAAGGTTGGCTCTAATACCAATTGATGAATACTAAGAGGGGGGGGGGTGAATTAGTATGCCAAAAATCTTTGCACTTAAACACTTTACAAGACTGACAGTAAACCAGTAAAATAATTTAGCAGACAAACCGGTTAACAAACATGCAAACCAAATAGCTAATAATGCATTCACCTACAGAAGCACAAACACCATAACACAAGAGATTTTGACATGGAAACCCAAATGGGAAAAACCACGGTGAGATGGAACTCACAAGTAACTATCTACAGAATAGGAACCGGACCGGTTAAGGTCTTACAATGTTCTTTGCTAGAATAGATCCTGTTAGGAATCTCAATCTCTGTTAGGAGATAAGTCTGATTAAAGACTACCTTGCTAGAGGATTTTAGATCCACAGATGTGAACCACCTTGTTAGAGGATTTACAAAAGGCTTTTGGGCCTACCTAGTTAAGGGCTACAGACTTGTCAAAGATGTGAGTAATCAACAAGTGTTTGATCTAGCTAGTTAGACAGATTGCTTGGTTAGATCCTTGGTAGCTCATTCCTAATGCACTCCAACATTACTTCAGCTTTCTACACATTCATATTCTCTCCAACTCCTCAATCACCTTAAACCCTAGCAACAACATAAACTTTTGCTATATCCACATCAACAACCTAAAACCCTAGACATGATGTCCTTATAAAGGAATCTGATTTCATGTCGGTCCAATAGGATTACATTACAATTTCCTAGGTTCAATGAGCCTAGACATACTTGGTACCATGACACAAAAAGCACCATTAATGTGTTAGCAGCGTCAAACAATTGGGGGATGGTAACTCATCACAAAATGTCGGTTGGTAACTCATCACAGAGTATTACTGGTTCATACAATATGCCGATTCAAGAAAAATACCGATTGCCGGTTTGACAAAAATGAAGACTGGTAAAAATGTGTTATGCTGCTTTAATCCCTCATATCGCTTGGGGTCAACATGCCGCTTCAGATTGGTAAACATGTTCTGCAAAATACCAATAGTCTAAAGACTATAATACAACATAGTGGTTGGAACATATTTCGGTTGAGCTCTAACTCATACATATAAAGGATATCTCAATGCAAGTGTGTGTCCATCAATGACAATCACAACATAAACATCAAAAATGCCAACATAGGCCTGGATGACAAAGCTACTGTTTTGAAGTTTGATTTCCCTCCATTTCCCTCATTTTTGATGTGTTTTATTTTATCAACTTGGTTTCTCGACTTTATCATCATCAGGTTTACACTTCATTAAGTGGGTATTTCTAAAATGGCCACCATATTTTCACCCATCTTCTAAGCTTTCTAACCATATATTTTTTAAAAAATTTGAACAACAATAACATATTATTTTTGAGTTTCTTTTACCAATGTCTCCATAGTTCTCACAGACATAGGTGCACCATTTTTTTAATAAATTTTGATATACTTAACCAAATTTTAAAAAAATTATATACTATTGTAGTGAACTTTATTCTTTACAATTTAAAAAAATAAAATTGTATTTTCGATTTGATTAGTGCAACTTATGCTTCACGCACGAACAGGTACCTAATTTTCAGGATGTGCTCGATTGGAAAAATCATAAAAACAAATACTCAACAAAAAAATACAAACAAATACACATCTTCTAGTGCTGACTCTTAACTATTGTTCTACGAATGGATTTGTCAAAATACTAAATTTAACTATTACTTTTTTGATGGACATGTCAGACACTATGTTATGTTTTTCAGAAAAAAAATCAGGGTCTATTTTTTGTGCGTGAAGGATTTGACCACCTTCATCTTATCCAATTTTGAAAATGTTTAGTAGTTTGGAAACTAGATTCAGAGTAATACAATATTTGTTCTTTGATTATCTTCATATCTTGAGTGGATGACTTTTAAATTTTGCCTCCAAGTTCAGGTTCACCTGATTTCAGAAAAAAAAAAAGTGTCCACTTATACCCCCTTTTTTACCACCATATTTGTGCACTTACCCTCTCCTTGTCTCTCTCTTACCTCTCACCCTCTCTTTATCTCCCTCTTTCTATCCCTGTCTCTCTCCCTCTATCTCTTGCTATTGCAAACATAACATGAAGTTACTAGTAATGGGCCCTTATTGTCTCCTTGATTTAGAGATTTTGTTTTAGTCTTGTTTAAATCCTTACAAATGGACACATAGTTTATTTAACCCAATTAATTCTCCATTGAGACCTTTTTTATCTCTCTATATATCCCTCTATATATCGCCCCCTCTTTTCTTCTTTATTCATTGAGGTTCCTCTCTCTCTCTCTATATATATATATATCCCTTTCCCATTCCCTCTCTATATATTTATCTATCTCTCCCTATATCCACCCTCCTTTTCTTCTTCTCCTCTCTCTCTCTACAAGTGTCCCTCTCCCTTTCTCTCCCATATTCTCTCTCCATCCTCTACTTATTTCTCTCTCCCTCTTCAAGCCTCTTCTATCTACCCTCTTATCTCTCCATACCTCCTTTGCCCATATCTCCCTTCCTCCCTCCTTCCCTCTCTCTCTCTCTCTCCCTTTCCCATTCCCTCTCTATATATTTATCTATCTCTCCCTATATCCACCTTCCTTTTCTTCTTCTCATCTCTCTCTCTACAAGTGCCCCTCTCCCTTTCTCGCCCATATTCTCTCACCATCCTCTACTTATTTATCTCTCCCTCTCCAAGCCTCTTCTATCTACCATCTTATCTCTCCCTCTCTCGCTCCCTCCCTCTCTCTCTCTATATATATTTCCTCATATCTTTGTCTCTTTATCACTCTATCTTGTCATCTATATCTATCTATCGCATGTACAAGAATTCATCATTAGTCAAATATCAATTTGAAATAGAGGGAAATCATAGATCCCGATCTAATCAAAGAATACTAACAATCTGACAATGAAAAAAAAAGTTTCCACTTATACCCCCTTTTTTACCACCATATTTGTGCACTTACCCTCTCATTGTCTCTCTCTTACCTCTCACCCTCTCTTTATCTCCCTCTTTCTATCCATCTCTCTCTCTCTCCCTCTATCTCTCACTATTGCAAACATAACATCAAGTTACTAGTAATGGGCCCTTATTGTCTCCTTGATTCAGAGATTTTGTTTAGTCCTGTTTAAATCCTTACAAATAGACACATAGTTTATTTAACCCTATTAATTCTCCATTGAGACCTTTTATATCTCTCTATATATCCCTCTATATATCACCCCCTCTTTTCTTCTTTATTCATTGAGGTCCCCCCCCCTCTCTCTCTCTCTATATATATATATATCACTTTCCCACTCCCTCTCTATATATTTAGCTATCTCTCCCTATATCCACCCTCCTTTTCTTCTTCTCCTCTCTCTCTCTACAAGTGTCCCTCTCCCTTTCTCTCCCATATTCTCTCTCCATCCTATACTTATTTTTCTCTCCCTCTTCAAGCCTCTTCTATCTACCCTCTTATCTCTCCATACCTCCTTTGCCCATATCTCCCTTCCTCCCTCCTTCCCTCTCTCTCTCTCTTTCCCTTTCCCACTCCCTCTCTATATATTTATCTATCTCTCCCTATATCCACCCTCCTTTTCTTCTTCTCCTCTCTCTCTCTCTACAAGTGCCTCTCTCCTTTTCTCGCCCATATTCTCTCTCCATCCTCTACTTATTCCTCTCTCCCTCTCCAAGCCTCTTCTATCTACCCTCTTATCTCTCCATACCTCCTTTGCCCATATCTCCTTCCCTCCCTCCCTCCCTCTCTCTCTCTATATATATATTTCCTCATATCTTTGTCTCTTTATCACTCTATCTCATCATCTATATATATCTATCGCATGTAAAAGAATTAATCATTATTCAAAGATCAATTTTGAAATAGAGGGAAATCACAGATCCCGATCTAATCAAAGAATTCTAACAAATTGACAATGAAAATACAAAATCAAATCAAAATAAGAATTATAAATTAACTCAATCAAAACTCCATATTCTGTGACTGCATATAACTTCCATTGCTCTTCTCTTCTCTGTGGTATGGTGGCTCTTAGATATTATGCTGGCAACCTGCATTTGACACAAAGATTCAAAGTTTGTGATTATTCAAAATGAGGATTGAATGCTCAATTTAAAGATTTTTGGAGAAGATTGTTTGAAAGGTGGAACAAATTGATCAGGAGGTGGAACTCAGGTGAGCTCACATGATGATTGATAGTTGAACTGCTAATTTAGAGATGAAACAAAATATATTGAATAGATTAATTGAGTTAACTGATTGAGAAAAACCTAATTGAGGGAAGAAAAACGATGATTGGAGGAAAATTAATTGATGACAAAGAAAGCTTTATTTAGAAAAAGCTAACTAAAAGATGGAAATAGGAATTGGAGAGACAAATGATTTAATTAATTAGTTTAGCATGTGCTTGCACTTTAACTTAGATTTTCAATTTAATCTTTGCATGATATTTAATTCAAATAATTGAATTTATTTTAAATTCAATTTAGTATTTGAATATATTTAGAACTTGACTTTGATTTTCAATTTGATTTTTGAAATCATGCACATGTATTGAATTTGAAGAAATTAATAACATTAGAAGAAATATGAAATTAAATGAAATTAGAAGAAATTGAATGAAATTAGAGGGGATTTGGAAGAATTAATTAGTTAATTAAATAATTTAAAGAAACTATTTAATTATTTAGAAATGAAATTTAATTAAATAATAAAGATTATTTAAATTAAAGGATTAAAATCACAATTAATTAAATAATAAATATTTAATTAATATTTAGAAGAGGGTTAATGATTAATTGATTAGAGATAGAAATTGGAAATAGAATTTATTTAAGCAATATAGATTATTTTAATTGGGGAATTAATCGGAATTAATTAAATAATAAATATTTAATCAACATTAGAAAATGGTTAATGATTAAATGCCGAAAGAATAGGAAATAGAAATAATTAGTAAGATGATGAGGAAATATGAAATTAGAAGAATGTGATTAATTAACTTAATTAAATAATTAAATAATTATTTAATCAATTAGAGGAATTATTAGTACATGATCAATGAGACATTTTTAGGTGTCTACATTTGCCCCTCTTTGAGACAATGTCGAAACGAAAAAAATTCTGCCCCAGTATGCCCTGGTGATACTTAGGGTGTAATGCCCCCTCGAGAGATTGTTTGTGCATTAAAGACATGAATGATCTCTCGAAAAAAGAAGAATGTGAGATGAAAGATAGAAGAATGGCTAGTTGATTAGAGATAGAGATAGGTGATGTGAAGATGATATTGAGATAGAATATGGGAGAATTAACCTTAGAATGAAATAGAATAATTTTAGATGCAATTAGAAATTGATGAAATAAGAATCATCAAACTAGCAATAAACAAATTAGATGAGAATGAGAATGATTGATTCACAAAGCTGTGTCAGTATTTATTGTGCAATATATATTCATCACTGAGCCTTATTATTGAACAATGGAGCTTAGCACATTAGGGTATAATGAACCAAGATGCAAAGATATCTCATTGAAGAAACAAACACATAGCAGACAACCAACAAACAAAGAAAAAGATAATGCCCATCATGGCTCCTCTAGTCACTTGTGGACATCCTTGAGTAGCATAGGAACATAATCTGTCACCAAATGATAAAAGATAAAGACTGACCCGGACAAAATTCAGTAGCTATACTGACCTTGTGCCTTCATTCTTAGTTGCTTGATGTGATGGTTGATAATGTCTCATCTCAGAAAGTTGCGGACCTCATTTAAGACTGATCTGTCTGATTTTGAGTGTATCCTTTCCTATTTAAGACAAGATAATGATCACTGGATATGGATATGCTATGATTGATAAGATAGTTTAATTAGTTGATTGTAGATGTTTGACTGGATAGTCGTATCCTTTGTTAACTTTGTGTGAAGCATTTGCTGGATATCTGCTAGGGTATTTGTTTCTCACAAGACATTTTATTTCAAGTTTTTTGATTGATTGATTTTTTACTTTTAGTTCTTTTCCAAGATCTTTTTCGATGTTTTTGGATTATGTGGATTGATATTTGGATGTTTTTGGCTGATTTTTTAAGGACATTTTGTAGATGTTTGATTGGATAGATTTTTTCAAGACATTATATGGATGTTTTTGGATTTTTTTTCTTCGGGACATTATATGGATGTTTTTGGTATTTTTTCAGGACATTTTCTAGATGTTTTTGGATTTATTTTTGGTATTTTCGACATGACCTATGTTAATGCTATTGGCATATGTGCAGAATATGATGACATAATAATATTATATGTTGTCATTGATGTCAATATACTAAAGAGTGAACCGGTATATTGAAGTAAGCAACTGGCAAGAGAACTGGTATGATGTTGTGAACCAGTATATGTGAAAAGGTGAAGTGGTATGTTTGTCCAAGTGAACTGGTATGTCGGAGTGAGAACCGGAACTGGTATGTTTGAGTGAGAACTGGAACCAGTATGTCAGAGTGAGAACTGGTATATGGAATTTTTTGTATCAAGGGTTCATATGGTATGACTATCGGTTGGTAGTCTCAGCTTCAGGGTTTTCGGTTGAAGTGTTCCAAGCGGATGTGATTCAACTGATGACATTGTGTGATGAGTTAGCATTGTAACGATGAACAGATTGTATTGCCATGTCAACCTTATGCGCGTGAAGGATCTTGCATGAAGGAGATTGATCCTATCTACCTCGAGAATGTGCGAAGTCTTTGTAAACAATGGAGAACGCGTGATGGGTTATCGCCTCCAAGAAGCGATGAAGAATGAACATTGGAGAATGTCTTGAGATTTGTTCAAGACTGTTGTATTTAATGCAATGTGTTCAATGGTCAATATTGAACTGATTGAATTGCTTAACCTAAATGTTTAGGGTTTAGGGTTCATTCTACGGAACTATCTATTTCATATAAGGTCGATGTTGTGTTTCATTTTGAAGTTGTTGGCAAATGTTGTGTGTGTATCTAAGTGCAGAGATATGTGATTCTTGCCAGATCGGATAAGAGAATAGATACTTGCAGAGTGTGATTGCAGAAGGAAGGAACTAAAGTGGATCTACATTGGCATTGGGTGTTGTTACCAGATCACTGTAATACCTGTTGATCTTTAACCACTTCAATAGTTGGAAAATCCCTTAACAGGGCAGCTTTAACTAGCTTGTTGTAAATCCTTTAACAGGGTGACTCAAAATCATTGAGTTCTTGAAATCCTCTAACAAGGTTTAACCCTTAACCAGGTATTTAGCCATCCCTTAACCGGGTGATCCCTAGCAGGATCGGTTCCTAATAGAACCTATTATAATAGTCTTTAACCGAACTAGGCTCCTAACAAAGCAGACTTCAAAAGGGTTCAAAGAACAGCTTGTGGGTATTCGTCCCCACCATGGTTTTTCCCAGTTGGGTTTCCATGTGAAAAATATGTGTGTCATGTGTGATGCCTTTTCATGTGATGCTTTGTTATTTTCTGTCAAGCGGTAAATCATGTTGAACTAGCAAGTTATTATATTTCTGATAATAGAGTACTAGTGTATGCATATGGGTGAAGTGGAAATAAGATGTTAGATTGTGTGGAAAGCTAAGTGTTACCATTCTAGGTCCTTCACAATCTCACTGTGTGTCACCGGTAGTGCTCTGATTTAGACCGGTGTTACTGTTTGCCAGTTAAGTACAGTGTCTGTAGTCAAACCGGTTCAGCGAAAGTACTATTGCTGTACTGATTCACCCCCCCCTCTCAGTACCAGTTTGGTACTAACTGTTCATCTTTTATTCATCAATTGGTATCAGAGCATCCTCCAGGTCCTCTGTGTTATAAGATTAACCACTAGAGGAAAAGATCCTATTCTAATGATGAAGAGGGAAGGTCCAAAGTTTAACAAAGATAACTTTAAAATATGGAAGGACAGAATGAAGATATACATCAGAAGCATGGGTGCTCAACACTGGAACTATGTTGAGAATGCTTATGTTATCCCTACTGGTACTCTCACCGATGATCAGAGAAGAGAGATTCAAGAGAATGGGCAAGTCATGGAAGCCCTAATCAGTAGTCTATCTGACATTGAGTTTATTGATGTTCATGATAAAGACAATCCCAAAGAAGTATTGGATGCTTTGGAGAATATCTATGGTGGTGATGAGCATGTAAAACAAGCTAAGGAAGAGAGCCTTAGGGGTAAGTTTGAAGACATGCATATGGCTAAAGGTGAGAACATTCAATAATATGGGATAAGAATCAAAACTATTGTTGGAGACATCAAGAGTGCAGGAGGTAAGATAGAGGATTCCACCATTGTGAGCAAAGTCTTGAGATCCTTGTTACTGGTCTATGCAATAAGGGTTGCTGCTATTCATGAGTTGAGATCTATTGAAAAATCAAAGGTATCCCTAGACTCCATCATTGCTAAGTTGAATGCATATGAGCTGAATAGTTTTGATGGTAGTGTTCAGAAGATTGAATCAACCTTTAGAGCATCTGCTGCACCATCTAGAAAGGGAAAAGAAGCAAGTACTAGTTATGAACCTAGACAAGGTAGAGAAATGGATGATGAGGAGATCCTAATGGAATTTAAAGCTCTTCTTACCAAGAGACTTCCTAAGGGAACCGGTAAATATAGAGGTAAGCTCCATTTGAAATGCTTTTGTTGTAACCAGATAGGACACATTGCTGTAAATTGTCCTAATGGTGATAATAAGGACAAATTGGAAAAGTTCAAGAAGTTCAAAGGAGGAGATCGGAGAAACTATTTTGTAGCAGTTGATGAGGAATTAGAAGATGAAGAAAGTGAAGATATTGTGTTTTTAGCTGTCAAGGAAGATGTGTCAGACAAGAAGACTCTTGTCTCTCGCTTTGATAATTCTCATGAGTGGATTATTGACAGTGGGTGTTCTCACCATATGACTGGTGACCGAAGTAAGTTTCTATCTCTGTAAGAGTATGATGGTGGTGTGGTCCATTTTTGTAATGATGCACCATGTATGGTAAAAGGCAGAGGGTCTATCTCTCTGAATGGAAAAAGAAGTGCTGACAATATGTATTGGGTAGAAGGTCTCAAACACAACCTTTTGAGTGTTGCTCAGCTGAATGATAATGGACTCACTTTGGAATTCAAAAATGGAGTGTGCAAAATTAAAGGAAAGAGTGGTGAACTGATGGCCATCGGTATGCAAACCAGAGGTAACTTATTTCAGTTGAATGCAAATATCAGTACATGTCTAATGACTAAGTTTGATGATAGCTAGATATGGCATAGGAGACTTTTCCATGTAAACTTTGATAACATTGTGAAGGCCAATAAGATAAAGGTAGTTAGAGGATTGCTTGTGCTGAGAAAACTGGAAAATCCTTTGTGCATAGAGTGTCAACTGAGGAAAATGTCTTCCTCAACCTTTAAAGGTAAATCTTTCACTGCAGACAATTTACTTGATCTTGTGCATACTGATTTGTGTGGTCCTATGAAAACTAGGAGTGTGCAGGGAGATAGGTACTTCATGATCCTCACTGATGACTGCTCAAGAATGATGTGGGTCACATTCTTGAAAGACAAGTCTGAAGCTTTTGAAAAGTTCAAATCTTTCAAAGCATTAGTAGATAAGGAAAGTGGTAAAAGGATTAAGTGCCTTAGAACTGATCAAGGAGGAGAGTTCACTTCTGGTGAATTCAACAAGTACTATGAAGAGAATGGCATTAAGAAGCAACTGTCTGCCCCCCGGACTCCATAGTAGATCGACCTAGAAGAGAGGAACAACCGGACTGTAGTTAAAGCGGCCAGAACAATGTTGATTCAAGGGAGGGTTTCTCACACCTTCTAGAGAGAAGCGGTGAGCACTACAGTCTACACTATGAACCAGGTACTCATCAAGAAAGGAAAGGATAAAACTCCTTATGAGTATTGCACTGGTAAGACACCCATGGTAAGCTACTTTAGAGTGTTTGATAGAAAATGTTATATTAAGAGGAGTGAACACCAGAGCAAGTTTGAAGCAAAATGTGATGAGGGAATATTCCTAGGGTATTCCACCAAAATTAAAGCTCACAAATGTTTCAACAATAGGACTCAGAGAATTATTGAAAGCATCAATGTAAGAGTTGATGAAACCTCTGAGAAACCTGAGGAAACTGGCAGTGAGCAAGCAGGAGATGAACTGGTAGTAACCTTCTGGGAACCGGTTGCAAAATAGCCCAGTACCAATAATTGTGCTCCTACACCAGTAGATGCTGATGCTGATGAAGAAGAGGATGAAGAAGAAAAGCAAGAGGAATTTGTTAAGATCATCCCTAGGTATGTAAAGATGAATCATGATCCAAAGCAGATCATAGGAGATAAGGATGAAGGAATTCTTACAAGAAGAAAGGTCAGAGAAAAATCATGTATGATCTCTGACTTTGAGCCTAAATCATTTAAAGAGGCACATAGAGATGAAGACTGGATCAAGGCAATGGAAGAGGAACTTGACCAGATAAAAAAGAATGGTACATGGTCTCTGGTACTTAGACCTGAGCATAAAAATGTCAGGGGCACCAAATGAGTTTTCAGAAATAAGCTGAATGAGGATGGCATAGTGGTTAGGAGCAAAGCTAGACTGGTGTGTAAAGGATATGCCCAAGAAGAAGGAGAAGACTATGGAGAAACCTTTTCTCCTATAACTAGATTGGAAGGAGTTCGTATGCTTCTTGCATATGCAACTTTTAAGGGATTCAAAGTATATCAAATGGATGTAAAATCTGCATTCCAAAATGGAGTACTTGAAGAGGAGGTGTATATAGAGCAACCAGATGGGTTTGCCCTATCAAAAGATAGTGACATGGTGTGTAGGCTACATAAAGCCTTGTATGGACTTAAGTAGGCACCTAGAGCATGGTATGAACGCCTACACTCCCATCTTGTGAAGATTGGATTTGAGAGAGCAAGTGAAGATACCAAATCTACTTGAAATTAGAAGGAGATTAGATTTTGATCTACAAAGTATTTGTTGATGACATAATCTTTCGTGGAGATGACAAGATGAGTCATGATTTTGCAGATGAGATGAAGAAGGAATTTGAGATGTCACTCATAGGGGAGATTAAGTTCTTCATTGGACTACAGATTCAACAATTGAAAGATGGAATCTTTATCACTCAGTCCAAGTATGTCAAAGAGGTGTTGAAGACCTTTGGCATAGAAGATAGCAAACCAGTTGGTACACCGATGGTGACCGATTGTAAATTATCAAAAGAGGATGACTCAATGTTGGTTAATGAGAAGGAATACCGATCAATGATTGGTAAGTTGCATTATGTAGTTCATAGAAGATCGGACATTGCACATGCAGTGGGCATTACTGCAAGGTTCCAGAAAAGCCCAAGAGAATCCCACTTGGTTGCAGTCAAGCGGATTCTTAGATATCTGAAGGGAACTATTGATTATGGATTGTGGTGTCCATACAGTAATGATTTCAACTTGAAAGTGTTTACAAATGTTGATTGGGCTGGTAATGTGGACAACTGAAAGATCAGAACCAATGATGCATTCTTTCTCGGTAGTAGACTAGTATCATGGATGAGTAAAAACTAGAGTTGTATCTCTCAGTCTATAGCAGCAGTGGAGTATGTTGCAGCTTTCATGAACTGCACCCAGACTATTTGGATGAAGCATGTATTAAATGGCTTCAAAGTTCCTGTATCTAAATCAGTAAGTATATTTTGTGACAATACAAGTGCAATTAACATCTCCAAGAATCCGGTTTTACATTCTAGAACCAAGCACTTCGAGCTTAAGTATCATTTCTTGAGGGAAAAGGTTCAGAAGAAAGAGGTTGTATTGGAACATGTTTCCAATAAGGAGCAGTTAGCAGACATACTCACCAAGCCTCTCCCAAAGGCAACATTTACCTATTTGAGAGGTGAATTAGGGGTGTTGCCCCTTCAAGAGGTCAACTAAAGGTGTGTGCTCCACATCAATCAGGTCTTACATTGATATATTTTTTTTTCATGATTGATGTGTTGAAGGATGCTACTCCTCAGGGGGAGCAACATAATGGAATAGGGAAGCTTGTGCCTCCAATTTGGCATTGTTGTCAAAGGGGGAGAAGATGTGAAGCGGAGAAGATATCTGTAGTATCGAGGGAGAAGTTGTGAAGCAGAGAGATATCTTTGTATATTGCCATCAATGCCAAAGGGGGAGATTATTGGCATATGCGCAGAATATGATGACATAATAATATTGTATGTTGTCATTGATGTCAATATGCTGAAGAGTGAACCGGTATATGTTAGGCCCAATATGGAAAGCTAATGTACTAAGAGGGGAGGGGCGAATCAGTACTCCAAAACTTTTCTTTAATAATAACCTTACTATTATGCATAAACAAAATAGTGCAGTAACATAAAATAAAGTTAAAACAAACAGATAACAATCATACATGATTCACTCCATAACACATATATTTTGGTTATGCAGAAACTCTTGGTTAGAGAGAAAAATTGTGGTGGGGATGGCACCCACAACTTCACTACTGCAATAATAAAGATTGCTCGGTTAGAGCTACATTTAGCTATTTCTGATAGCTTACCCTGTTAGGAGTAACAAGATCTATTAGATCTACCTTGCTAAAGGATTTCACAACATTATTCTGAATGCTGCAGTTGGTTAGAGGCTTTACACTTTATAGACTTGGTTAGAGTCTTTTACCCTGTTAAAGGTTTCTCTTTCAACTTCACATTATTACAATAAAATCATTACAAACATCTGCAACTTTACATCTGAAATGTTATAGCAGATTCTATGTGCTCAGAATAAGATTACCTTGCTTATAGCATACCTCGGTAACCCATATAGTAACTCGGTAAACCCTTCTATTTACTCTCTTCTTCGACTGTTCTTTGAAAACCTTCTCAGTGATCTCTATGTCTCTGTAACAGTCTTCCTTCATACATATATGCACACACCTTGCTCTTAATCCATGCTGTATAAATAGATCTCTTAAAACGGTGATACAATTCATTGCTTCGATCTTACAAACAAGATTCCTTGAATGAATAACTAAACAAAATATTTCATTGGTTGGATTGACCTTGTAATCATACACAATCTTCTAGTTCAATTTCCAATGTAATAACGGTTAGATGTGCCTCGATCTTGTAACATGTTTTCATATTCATGTCCAGGTTCAATGTATTTGGTAACACGTTTCACTCGGTGAATATCAACTCGGTGTGTTAAATTTACTATTCGGTAGTCTCAAAAAGATACTTGATAGATAGCTCGGTGTATACTGTGTTCTATGACTGCTTTCTTATGTAATCGACTAGATTGTGCATACCGACTTCTCTATTTATACCGACTACATGATTCAGTAGTGCTAACCGACTAGAATATATAGTACGACTTTGAATATAAAAAATAATGGCAACTTGATAAGTAGTAACAATCTCCCCTTTTGACATTAGTTGAGATGTGTGACAAAAACTACTTTCAAAGTCATAACTCAAAATCTATATACTTTGCAAAATGACTACACTTGACAATATATACAATAGTCAATGAAATAGTATATGCAGATATACTCCCCTTATCATTATTCTATATATTACTCAGATTTTGCATGCTTGGTTCTGTTCTATGCTTGTGTGCTCTGCTAGCTCTACATGCTCTGCTTGGTATACTCCCCTGTATACAATTCTCAAAACTGTATTACTCTCCAAATATAGTATATTACTCCCCTTATGTAGTATTACTCCCCTTTTTTGACAAACATCAAAAACTTAATTTCCATCCGGGGGCGGTAACTGATCAAAAATAGATTTATACTTGTTTCGGGCATCGGTGAGTGCGACTGAGAGTGCATCCTTTACACTTTCCATTAAAGAATTTTGTGCTTGAATATCAGCCAATAGTGATATTAAGCCATCGAGAGTGCTTCCCTCTTGTGTAGTAGATAGGCGTGTAGCTCGGTTAATCTGCTCTTGAATTGATGAGAGATGAGGAAGGAATAATGTCTGGAGGGTCATTATATCCATCCTGATCTTATGCTCTTCATTTATGAGTTCTAACTGTTGAGCCATGAGCTATTGAAGCTTGGTATAAAAATTCTGAATTGAATTAGGCTCGGTGGTCAACTTAGTTGAGAGATCGGTGATCTCTTTCTCAATTACATCAGTTTTATTCTTGATATCTTTAATGAATAAGGAAAATGTACAAAGTTTCTGAAATAAATAAAGAATATGCTTAAGTTGAGGGGACAACTCAGCAATGAATTTGACAAGCTTTACTTTTCCTACAGCGAGAGCTTTTTGTACCTCTTCTATCATCTTTGCAGTAAGCTCTTTATCTTTTAGCTTGCTCAAGCACTTGGATGCATCAACTCTAGATGTTTCTATTTGAGTAAGGAGTTCATCCAGTTGAATGTGGATGGCTGCATCGGTGGACACTATTGCTGAAGGTAGCATATCTATTAGTAGTGTCTTCACCTTCTGTAGTACTTTATTCTTCTTTTGAATGGCCAATTGTTTTTCTTGTTCGGCCTTTGCTTTTCATAGTTCACCGAAATCAGTAAGTGCTTGCCCTTTTAATTTTGAGATATCCACATTGGGCAACACTATCGGTTTAGTTAAATCAATTTTGAAACTATGCTTTCTCACCTTCTTCTCTTTACATTTGGTCGGTTGTACTAAGACGAGTGCTTGTGAGGCTTGCTGGCCCTCGGTAGGTTGCTTGGTAGATGCAACACTTTGGTCAGTTCCTGTAGCCATTGTGGTGTCCTTGGGTGTCTCGGTACTAGGGGTCTCAACTATAATATTTTCAGTGCTTGATGGTGCTTGAGACTTCTGATCTTTAGTTGTATCTTCTGCTGCTTCAGACTTATGACCTTCGGTGCCTTGTTCTGTATCCTTAGGAGCTTCGGTAGAGACAGGTGGCTTGACCGGTGGATAAGGCTGAACTTGTTCCAAGACAAATTCACTAGATACAAGTTTTGCATAGGTAGTGCCTTCTATCATTTCCTTCTCCGGTGCTTCTGCATCCATGACATCTTCATCAATTTGAATAGTGTTAGCTGGATCTTACTTGGTAGCATCAGGACCTTGCTCGGTGACATCAGGATCTTGCTCGGTGACATCAACAATTTCAATTTGAGATTGTTCACTGACATCCTTTCATTTGAAGATATCTAGCCATTTGGCTTTTGTCTCATTTTCTACATCAATGTATAGCCCATTCATCAATTTTAAGGCTCTTTGTTTGACAAGAAATTTAGAATTGTATGTTGTCAAATGCTCCTTTATTTTTGCTATAGACATATCAGGAAATAGATGGACTAGACTTCTTTCTCTTATTTGTTTCTCTGAGTCCATTGCATATTTCCATCTGTTATCAATATGTAAGTATAATTCACTCGGAAGTGACTTTACTAGTTCTAATGGAGCTAGCTGAAACTTTAGAAGTGTGCAAATGATAGCTTCTTCAATTTGTCGCTTCTCATCATTATTCCTAGTCTCATACTTGACATATCTAAATCTTGCAAATCCACCATATTCTTTAAGATTGGCACAAAAGTTTTCAACACTATGAATATTTACCTTCTTGCTTTTTACGATCTGAAATTTGTTTGCATCATCAGATTCTGTATCATTAGACTCTTTTGCCAAAATGAGTCTCCGAGTAGATTTCTTGTAGGTTTTGGTTACCTTGGGAATAGTAACACTCTTTTGTTTCTTACTCAGTGATGCAGCTGATGCTCTAGTGTTGGGTCTCTTTGTTGGTGGAGTCGGTAGGGCCTTTGTAATGTCTTGTTTCTTTCTTTTCAACCCTTAGGCAACTTAGTACTTAATGTTATTGCTGCCTCTTGAGCTTCTGATTCCTCTTCGGTAATGGCAAGAGTGCCTTTGACTAGTGTAGAGGAGGATTCTTCTCTGAATTTCTCAGATAAAACCTTTATCATCTTTGTAGTCTTTCTTGTAGCTTTAGGTACTACAATGCTCATTTTCACCTTTTCTTTCACCTCTTCATAAGTTCCATATCTTAGTTCGGTAGCATGCCTTGGCAATGAAAGATAGGCATCAATTTGCTATTGTGTAATATCATAGTCAATCTCATAACCCATTGGTGGCAAAGATTGAGTCCTTGGTTCAACAACATTCATATAACAGTAATCGATGTCTACCTCAAAACACATATCATCCTTATATTTCTCTACCAGCTATGGTGGAATCCTGTACCTATTGTGCATCTTCTCTTGAAATTTGCTGAAATAGTCATCCATGATATCAGTAAAATTATCTCCCAATTTCTTGATAAAGTCATTGATTTGATGGGTGATAGGTACGTGTAGCTCCCAAACTACTTTACTGACTGAGGGAAAGAACTTCTCAAAGTAGAAAGACATGCATACAAGAAGTGAACCAAACTTCAGTGTGTTTGCCGAGTTGTTCTTCTTCGGCTTCCTTATTGTGTTCAGGTTCTCAAACAAGTTCTTCAGTAGCACTTCACATAAGTCTACTTTCATTCCCTTTTTCACTATTTTGTAGGCTAAGTCAACTGCTGCACATGGTACACTGTTTTCCCTTGCTGATTGGAAGAAACAGTAACCAATAACTCTAATTGCAAACTTAAGTTCTGCATCAGTGACATTGTTCAACTTTTGTCCTCGGTAATCAGATTCTACTCCAGTTAGACTAATTAACTCCTTCTATGATATCATTTTCTATGCTCGTGCATGATCATAGATAGGATACTCGGTGATCACATGAATGATTTCCTTAGTGATTTTGAATGGTTGCTCCTCTAGCCACATAAAATCATCATGAACTCTGCTTAAAACAAACTTAACCCACTGGGGTTTGAACACACGGGGATAGGCTAGGGCTTCAATTAATCCCTTGATTTTGATATGCTCATACTTGCTATCCATTTTGCCATCAGTACAAAGTTTATCATATGTGTCACTAATCTCAACATGACCGAGTTCTTCAACACGACATTTGGTGAAGAATCTAACATCTTTGACTAACAAGACTCGATCAGGGATGAGTCAGAATGCAGTTTTGTAATCTAGTTCAGAGGCGACTTTAGGAGTCAAAGAGTACTTCAGCGAGGGCCTCTCCACATTCTTGACAACTATAGGATCTTAGATCTTGGGCGCCATTGTATATTTTAGGTAAAAGCTTAGAAAATTATCCTTAGGGTTTGAAGGTTTACAAACGACTAACGCTTCACACTCAGTAGATAGTACCAATTTGACAAGATCGAAAACTAGCTTAACAGTGTGATGAGATTTGATGTAAATACCTTGAAATTTGCTCTGAATGAAGTTTGATCGCCTTGATTCGCTCTGCTCTACTCTCTTGAAAACTTGGTGAATGAGAATGACCATGAAAATACCTTTAAGTACACAAAATACCTTATCAGGCTTCGTGCGGGTTAGGTCAAAACATTAAATGGACTCCGTTTACCTTTAACTGATTTACTCCCTTTTTTTCGTTTTAACCGAGTAACCAAATTTCCTTCATTTACCGACTTGACAGGCTTCCTGTATACACCGAATTGATAGGTTTCCTGTAAAGTGCTTTTGATAGGATTTCAAACTTACTAATGCATCTTAACTATGCAGATTTTGAATTTTGTACATAATAGAATAGGAACTATTATGATTTAACCTTTAGAGAATGCAGTCCCTTCATACCTTTGCTGATTAATTTGGAATAGGTGCACCTAACTCGGTAGGTAAGGTGCTTTCTTCTTCTGACATCATTTCCTTCTTTTTCCAAATCATATTAAATTTTTCTTTTATCTCTTCAGTGTCTCTTCTAGGTTGATCTCCACAATCTCCAGCTAAATGTCCAACTTTGTGACAATGAAAACATGCCATACTAGGATTTCTCCATGATCTTCGGTTGTTCATTCCAAACCTTATAAAACAATTGGCACTAATATGTCCATATCTTCCACAACATTCACACCATATCCTTGTATTGTAATCCCATGGTACTGCTGCATATTGTCAGTAAGGATTTGTGTGAGTTCGTTAACCACTAGTGTTTACTCGGTGTGGACACCGCATGTAGTTCTTTTGCTTAGACCAGCATTTCTTGGTACTATGTCCATATCTATTGCAATTTTTACAAAACCCCTTGAATTTTGCCTTCTGATAGTTGTTAACAGACTTTGTCCTACATTGATTAGATGTGTGACCATATTTATTGCAATTGTAACAATATCCATTGGGCTTAGTGATATTCGGTTGCTTACCTTTTTTGATCTAGCATATGTTGGCAGTATGACCTTGATTTCCACAGTAGTAGCAAATAGGCTTCTTCCTTTTGATGTTATTCCTGTTTCCATCTTGCTTTGATGATTCTCCTCTCTCGATAGTATGAATTCCTTTCTCAGTTGATTCTTTTCCTTTGTAACCGAGTCCTGCATCTTTGTTGGGTCTTCTTGTATTCAGTTGCTCATCCAACATCTTTGATGCATCATAACTCTTCTTCAATGTTTCTTTGGATTTCTTCTTTGTTTCAAGTTCATTGATCAATCTTGATACTTCAAGTTTCAATGCTTGATTCTCATCATTCTTCAAAATTGCTTCATGATGTGCATAACCTAGTTGATTTGACATATTTTGTTGAATCCCAGTCAACCTTATGATTTCATCATTCTTATCAGATACTAAGACTTCAAGTTGTTGTTTCTCTCTTTGTAGATCTCTTGCTTTATCCTCTGCTGTCCTCAATGCATCTAGATTTTTAGTCATCTGTGTATTGAAATGTTCATGTTCTCTTTTCATTAATTTTAGTTGATCAGTCAATGCTTTGTTCTTTTCTTTCAATACTCCAATCATTTCTTCAGTCTCTTCAGATATACTATTCTCAGATGATGTCTCAATTTGTTCCACTAACTCTTGAGAATCCTACAAGTCATCAGATAATCTTCTTCTAACTTTCAGAGATTTATGCATTTGCCTTTGCATGTCTGCAATCACTTGATTTGCATGATCCATCTCTTCTTGTAGATACACAATCCTCTAAGTTTGTTTATAGCCTTCCATTGATAAGATCTTTCTCTTTAGGTAGTCAAACCCTTTTCCAAGATTGAAGCTCTGATACCAATTGTTAGGCCCAATATGGAAAGATAATGTACTAAGAGGGGAGGGGTGAATCAGTACTCCAAAACTTTTCTTTAATAATAACCTTACTGTTATGCATAAACAGAATAGTGCAGTAACATAAAATAAAGTTAAAACAAACAGATGACAATCATACATGATTCACTCCAGAACACATATATTTTGGTTACGCAGAAACTCTTGGTTAGAGAGAAAAACTACGGTGGGGATGGCACCCACAACTTCACTACTGCAATAATAAAGATTGCTCGGTTAGAACTACATTTAGCTATTTCTGATAGCTTACCCTGTTAGGAGTAACAAGATCTATTAGATCTACCTTGCTAAAGGATTTCACAACATTATTCTGAATGCTGCACTTGGTTAGAGGCTTTACACTTTATAGACTTGGTTAGAGTCTTTTACCCTGTTAAAGGTTTCTCTTTCAACTTCACAATATTACAATAAAATCATTACAAACATCTGCAACTTTACATCTGAAATGTTATAGCAGATTCTATGTGCTCAGAATAAGATTACCTTGCTTATAGCATACCTCGGTAACCCATATAGTAACTCGGTAAACCCTTCTGTTTACTCTGTTCTTCGACTGTTCTCTGAAAACCTTCTGGGTGACCTCTGTGTCTTTGTAATAGTCTTCCTTCATACATATATGCACACACCTTGCTCTTAATCCATGCTATATAAATAGATCTCTTAAAACGATGATCCAATTCATTGCTTCGATCTTACAAACAAGATTCCTCGAATGAATAACTAAACAAAATATTTCATTGGTTGGATTGACCTTGTAATCATACACAATCTTCTAGTTCAATTTCCAATGTAATAACGGTTAGATGTGCCTCAATCTTGTAACACGTTTTCATATTCATGTCCAGGTTCAATGTATCTGGTAACACGTTTCACTTGGTGAATATCAACTCGGTGTGTTAACTTTACTGCTCGGTAGTCTCAAAAAGATACTCGGTAGACAGCTTGGTGTATACTATGTTCTGTGACTGCTTTCTTCTGTAACTAACTAGACTATGCATACCAACTTCTCAATTTATACCGACTACATGATTCGGTAGTGCTAACCAACTAGAATATATAGTATGACTTTGAATATAAAAACTAATGGCAACTTGATAAGTAGTAACCGTATATTGAAGTAAGCAACTGGCAAGAGAACTAGTATGATGTTGTGAACTGGTATATCTAAAAATGTGAAGCAATATGTTTGTCCAAGTGAACCAGTATGTCGGAGTGAGAACCAGAACCGGTATATGGAATGTTTTGTATCAAGGGTTCATATGGTATGACTACCGATTGGTAGTCTCAGCTTCAGGGTTTCTGGTTGAAGTGTTCCAAGCCTGTGTGATTCAACCGATGACATTGTGTGATGAGTTAGCATTGTAACAATGAACAAATCATGTTGCCATGTCAGCCTTGTGCGAGTGAAGGATCTTGCATGAAGGAGATTGATCCTATCTACCTCGAGAATGTGTGAAGTCTCTGTAACGGTGGAGAACACGTGATGGGTTATTGCCTCCAAGAAGCAGTGAAGAACGAAAGTTGGAGAATGTCTTGAGATCTGTTCAAGACTATTGTATTCAATGCAATGTGTTCAATGGTCAAGATTGAACCGATTGAATTGCTTAACCTAAATGTTTAGGGTTTAGGGTTTATGCTACCGACCTATCTGTTTCCTATAAGGTCGATGTTGTGTTTCATTTTGAAGTTGTTGGCAAATGTTATGTGTATCTAAGTGCAAAGATACATGATTCTTGCCAAACTGGATAAGAGAATAGATACCTGTAGAGTGTTATTGCAGAAGGAAGGAACTAAAGCGGATCTGCACTGGCATTGAGTGTTGTTACCAGATCACTGTAATAAGAGCCATGAGCTCATTAGTCTTAATTAGGTCCTAATTTAGGTCCTAGGTTCTCATTTCTTGTGGAGGAGAGATTATGTGTGCCATTGATGAGTTTGGGGTCCTTTTAGCATGGTGGTGCCCATAGGATAACCCAATGTAGGCCTATGAGTTAAGGAAAGCAACTTTGGAAAAGTTGCTCAAAAGTTGCATGACAACTTTTTAAAGTTGTCAAGCAACTTTTCCACCTAATAGGTCAAAACCCTTAGCTTAATGTTGAAAACCCTAATTTTGGCACATAGACTAAGGAAAGGATACTATATATGGTTTCAAACCCTAAAATGATGGGTTGGATGTCAGATTGTACGACCAAGAGAAAAGACCTTGACTGTGACTGATTTTTTTGTTCCTAGTCGGTATAAATGAAGCATTGACAGGTTGATAATGGATTGTTTAATGAACTAAATGGTGTTGTGAATCTTGAAGTGCATTCATACTTTCATTTTGAGCACTTAGGGTAGGTTCTTGTGCAGGTTTTTGTGTGTTTGTAATTATTTTTGTGAAGTACTCTGTCACTGTCCAGTTTTGGACTGTTTTGTGAAATGGAATGATAACTCCTATCCTCATTGTGGAATCACCATGAAACCATGGGGAATAGGAGTATAGACCCTATACATTACTTCAAAGCAAGCAAGGCCCTTGAAGATGTAGGGAAGTCTTTCAAAGACCCACTCCTAGGTGAGACTAGACTGTGCCCGACTAGGAAGGGTTGAATTACAGAGGTCCATGAGAGCAAGGTAGGACAAGGAGGGAGGAACCCTTTGGTGGAGGTGTAGAGAGATGTGTGAAGCACCATTGGTGAGAGGAAGGAGCTTGCACCAATCCAGATAAGGTGGCAAAGATAATAAACCATCACTGTGACCCAGGCAGGCCTTTAAACCCTTGTAAAAACCCTCAAAAACCCCAAAATTCACCTAGGGCAGCGTATGGACACTTGGAAGCCCAAAACCAGAAAAATATTTGAGCCCTTGCCAAATGATTAGTAGTCCTTTTGGGAAGTTTCAAAATTATGTGCACCGTTTGCAAGAGGGAGCCCTAAAAGTCCGGATTGGAGGCCTAATTGGGCACATTCCTTGTAGCCCTATTTTGTAGGATAAAAGCAAAATAGTGAGATCAGTAAGGAGTTGGAAGGTTAAAAACTCTTGGGGGCACATGAATGGATCGATAACCATGTTAGAGACCTGTCCTAACCTTGCTAGGACCTAAGAAGGTGAAGAAGGAGCTAAACCCTTATTAGGCTATGTGAGGGTTTTTGGTGCTTGAGAGTAGATGTGACTTAGGGAGGAAAATCACAGATTGTTGGTGGGTGGATTGGGCAAGGTTAGGGGATTCCATAAGCAAGGGAAGTCCTAGAGACCCTAGGGTGTGGTAGAAACACCTGGTGATCCAAGGAGAGGATCAAGGAGCATAGACTAGGCTAGTCTATCCCATACCTATTCCCATCACATTTGTATCAGAGCAAGTTAAAGATTTGGTGGACCGTGCATGTCTCTATATTTTGGTGAATCAGTAGGGGAGAACATAATGGTCACTAATGCAAAGCTGGCTAGGGAGGTAGAAGAGCAGAAGGAGAAGAATAGACTCCTTGAAGAAGCTATGAGTGAGATAAGGGACAAGCTGCAAGAAGTGGTGGATCAGAGGACACATGGACCTTGGGGTGAGGACACCAAGGATAAATGTAGGAAAACCATTGACATAGATGACATTATACCCAAACTAGATCCCTTGATCAATGAAGAACCTTTCATAAAGGCCATCAAGGCTTTGAATACCAAAGCTTTTGAAGGATTGCCACATTTTAGTGGAAGGATGGACATTGACACTATCATGGAATGGATTGAGGGTATGGAGAACCACTTTGAGTGTGAAGGAGTGATAGAAGCTCAAAAGGTTAAGGTTGCCAAATCAAGATTAAGGGGAGCAACCTTGACATGGTGGAAGTACCTACAAGAAGAGAGAGTTAATATGGGGAAGCTACCTATTGCAAATTGGAAGGCCATGGTGAGTAAGATCAAGGAGAGCTACTTACCAGAGGATTATGAAGTCCAAATTCATAAGAAGAGATAGGGATTGAAGCAAAAAGACCTTGATGTGGCCTCCTACATAGAGGAGTTTCAAAAGCTTTGTCTTAGATCCAAAGTCCAAGAAGAGGAATCTATCAAGGTGGCTAGGTATCTAAGCGGCCTAAAGTGGAACATTTAAGAGGAAATAAGCCTATGGACTCCTACCACTATCCAAAAATGTCATCAGCTTGCTACTAAGGTGGAAGAGAGGAACAAAAGGAAGGGAGACTCTAATAATAGGGGTAGAGGCAGAGGTAGAAATCAAATGAATCACCGAGGTGGTTACCAAAGCAAGGCAAATGAGAAAAGGAACCAAGGAGAATCCAAGTTGACTGAACATAGCAGTGAAACCAATCTCAGAGGAGGCCATTCTAGAGGAAGAGGTGCACAAGGGGGTCCAAGTAGGGGTAGAGGTACCGGAAGAGGTAACTCCTACCTCGCAACCATGAAATGCTACAACTGTGGTCAACTGGGACACCTGGCCTATAGATGTCCTGACAAGCCTACCTCATCAAATAGTGGAAAGAGGGTTGCTTATGCTCATGAAGACACATCAAGCAGAAAGACACCTGAGGTGGACCATATTGAATCAGAGATTGGAGAAAATATGATGTTTAATAGAGTCTTGATAAGACAACTGGTTAAGGATGAACCTAAGCATAGGAGAGCATTGTTCAGGGTGAGATGCAAGATCCTTGGTAAAGTTTGCAAGGTGATAGTTGATTTAGGGTCAATTGATAACATAATATCAGATGAGGCAGCCAAGAAGTTGAAACTCACAAGGATACCCCACACTAGCCCTTACAAGGTGACATGGTCGAACCAAGAGCGGAGTGTGCTTGTCAATGAACAGACTTGGGTAGAGTTCTCTATTGGAGGATACAAGGATAAGATCCTTTGTGATGTGTTACCCATGGATTCTTGTCACCTACTACTAGGTAGACCTTGGCAATTTGATAGGAAGGTGATCTATGATGGAGAGGAGAACTCCATTTCCTTCAAGAAGGATAGAAAAACCTTTAAGATTTAGTCTCTGACAGAGAATGATGAGGGAACCTCAAGAACACCTAGTTTCTTATTGACTACTGGTAAAGAGTTCTTACACTTGCTACATGAGGTGGAGACAGTGAGGTGTGCCATCTTTGTGAAGCCAAAGGAGTAGGGAGACAAGTTGTAGGAAGAGGTACCCAAGGAGGTGAAGCAAATGTTGCAAGAGTATAAGGACATAGTGAGTGATGGAGCACCTGCAACACTTCCACCAAGAAGGTCTATAAGCCATCAAATAGACTTTGTTCCCGATGCATCCCTACCTAATAAAGCTACATATAAGATCACACCTAACCAAAACAAGGAGGTGGAAAGGCAAGTGCAGGAGTTGTTGGAACAAGGATTGATCAAGAAGAGCATCAGCCCATGTGTAGTCCTGGTAGTGCTAGCATCAAAGACAGGAGGCAAGTGGAGACTTTGCAATGATTCAAGGGCAATCAATAGGATCACCATAAGGTACATATTTCCTATTCCTAGAATAGAGGATTTGATGGACTATTTAGGAGGTGCCATGTATTTTACCAAGTTGGACCTTAAAAGTGGTTATCATCAGATTAGAATTAAGGAGGGGGATGAGTGGAAGACCACTTTTAAGACCACAGAAGGGTTGTATGAATGGCTTGTGATGCCATTTGGACTTACTAATGCCCCAAGCACCTTCATGAGGTTGATAAATGAGGTGTTAAAGGACTTCACAGGCAGGTTTGTGGTGGTATACTTAGATGACATACTCATCTATAGCAAAACCAAATAGGAGCACCTAGAACATCTAAGGTTAGTCCTAGAGAGGTTGCATGAAGAGAAGTTGGCAATAAACTTAGAGAAGTGTGACTTTTTGAAGCAAGAGTTTGTCTACTTGGGATTTGTGGTGTCTAAGGGAACCTTGAAGATGGATCCAAGCAAAGTGGAGGCAATCTTGAATTGGCCTGCCCCTAGAACAGGGACTGAAGTTAGGAGTTTCCATGGTTTAGCCCAATTCTATAGAAAGTTTGTGAGGAATTTCAGTGGAATATGTGCACCAGTACTTGACACCATAAAAGGAGGCCTAAAAACCAAATTCAAGTGGACTGAATAGGCTGATAAAGCATTCCAATTATTGAAGCAAGAAGTAGTCACAAAACCCATCCTACTCTTACCTACTTTTGACAAGCTATTTACATTGGAATGTGATGCAAGTGGCATTGCAGTAGGGGGTGTTTTGAGTCAGGAAGGAAGACCTGTGGCATTCTTCAGTGAGAAGCTTAATGAGGCCAAGATGAAGTACTCAGCCTATGACCTAGAGTTGTATGCACTAGTTCAGTCTCTCAAGAAGTGGAGGTATTACCTACTCCCAAAGGAATTTGTGGTGTTCATAGATAACCAGGCTTTGAGTTACATTAACACTCAAGAGAAGCTTAGCAATAGACATTTGAAATGGATGGAATACCTCCAATCCTTCACCTTCACCATCAAGCATAAAAAGGGGCAACTCAACAAGGTGGCAGATGCTTTAAGTAGGAAGTTGTTGACTGTTCAAGAGTTACAATTGCAGAGCATAGGAATAGAAGGTTTCAAGGGCCTCTATGAAGTAGATGAAGACTTCTCATTAGCCTACAAGGTTTGCAAGGAGTTTGAGAATCATTTTCATGGTGAGTATGTAGATTACACTCTCCAAAATGGTCTCTTGTGCAAAGGTAATCAGGTATGTGTGCCTAGAGGATCCATGAGAGAAAACCTCATCCAAGAAAAACACAATGGTAATCTAAGTGGACACTTTGGAGTCAAAAAAAATTTGGATCTAGTACAGAGGTAGTATTATTGGGCCATGTTGCCAAGAGATGTGAGAAAGTATGTGGAGCAATGTGGTGTGTGTCAAAGGGCAAAAGGAGGATCAAGTAATGTAGGCCTCTATCAACCATTACCGGTCCCAAATAGGCCTTGGGAATGTGTGAGCATGGAATTTGTAGTAGGACTTCCCAAGACAAAGACATGTATGGATAGCATCTATGTGGTAGTAGATATGTTTTCTAAGATGAGCCATTCCATTCCATGTAAAACTACTCATGATGCTAGCTATGTTGCACATCTCTTCTTTAAGGAGATTGTAAGGATTCATGGACTTCCACTAAGTATTGTTTCAGATAGGGACAACAAGTTCATGGGCCATTTTTGGCAAACCTTATGGAAAAGATTAGGGACCAATTTATCATTTAGCTCAGCTTACGATCCACAAAATGATGGTCAAACTGAAGTCATTAATAGGGTGTTAGGCAACTTGTTGAGGTGTCTAACCAAGGAGTATGGGCAGACATGGGATCTAGTCATTCCCCAAGAAGACTATGCCTATAATGATAGTGTGAATAGGACCACTAGAAGGAGTCCTTTTGAGGTTGTCTATGGTAGACATCCAAGGGGAGTGTGTGAACTCAGGGAGCTTGGTTCCATGGAGATGAAGAGTGGCCAAGCAGAGGACTTCACTCAAACCATCAAGGAATTCCAAGAATAGGTCAAGAAAGCCATCCTAGAGTCTACTCAAAAACTGAAAGCAAAAGTGGATGAAAGGAGAGAGGTTCAGTTCAAAGTGGGTGACTATGTGATGGTCCATTTGAGCAAAGCTAGAATGCAAGGTGTCAAGCCTACTAAACTGCAAATGAAGAGGGTAGGACCTTGTAGAATTCTATCCAAATATGGTGAGAATGCCTACAAGGTTGATCTTCCTTCAAATTTGGCTATATTTCCAGTCTTCAATGTTGCTGACCTGATACTATACAAGGGTGAAATAGCAACACAAATTGAGAATCAAGCCAAGGTACTAGGAGACTTGGATGTGAATTCTTTACCTCAAATGAAGCAGCCCATAGCAGAGGAGATCTTGGAGTCGAGGGTGAAAAAGTCTACTAGACACCAGCTCTATATGGAACACTTGGTGAAGTGGGCAGGTCAACCTGAGTTTGAAGCCACTTGGGTTGAAGAGGGCAAGTTCAAGAAACTTGGTATTGACTCAGCTCTCATTTCTCCCTCAGTTCCTTAACTTTTGTGCAGAGGGGGAGTATGGTGCAGGAGCACCCTTCTAATGTCTTCCTCTTTTTGGTTTTTGTTGGTGTTTTGCTTCTTTAAGAAGCCATTGTAAATGTAATAAGAGCCATGACCTCATTAGTCTTATTTAGGTCCTAGGTTCTCATTTCTTATGGAGGAGAGGTTATGTGTGCCATTGATGAGTTTGAGGTCCTTTTAGCATGGTGGTGCCCATAGGATAACCCAATGTAGGCCTAGGAGTTAAGAAAAGCAACTTTGGAAAAGTTGCTCAAAAGTTGCAAAAAGTTGCATGACAACTTTTCAAAGTTGTCAAGCAACTTTTCCACCTAATAGGTCAAAAACCTTAGCTTAGCATGGAAAACTCTAATTTTGGCACACAGACTGAGGAAAGGATACTATATATGGTTTCAAACCCTAAAATGATGGGTTGGATGTCAAATTGTATGACCAAGAGAAAAGTCCTTGACTGTGACTAGTTTTTTTGTTGCCAGTCGGCACAAATGAAGCATTGACAGGTTAATAATGGATTGTTTAATGAACTAAATGATGTTGTGAATCTTGAATTGTATTCATACTTTAATTTTGAGCACTTAGGGTAGGTTCTTGTGCAGGTTTTTGTGTGTTTGTAATTATTTTTGTGAAGTACTCTGTCACTGTCCAGTTTTGGACTGTTTTGTGAAATGGAATGATAACTCCTATCCCCATTGTGGAATCACCATGAAACCATGGGGAATAGGAGTAAAGAACCTATACATTACTTCAAATCAAGCAGGGCCCTTGAAGATGCAGGGAAGTCTTTCAAAGACCCACTCCTAGGCAAGACTAGACTGTGCCCGACTAGGAAGGGTTGAATTGCAGAGGTCCATGAGAACAAGGTAGGACAAGGAGGGAGGCACCCTTTGGTGGAGGTGTAGAGAGATGTGTGAATCACCATTGGTGAGAAGAAGGAGCTTCCACCAATCTAGATAAGGTGGCAAAGACAATAAACCATCACTATGACCCAGGCAGGCCTTAAAACCCTTGTAAAAACCCTCAAAAACCCCAAAATTCACCTAGGGCAGTGTACGGACACTTGGAGGCCCAAAACCAGAAAAATATTTGAGCCCTTCCCAAATGATTAGCAGTCCTTTTGGGAAGTTTCACAAGTATGTGCATCATTTGCAAGAGGGAGCCCTAAAAGTCCGGATTGGAGGCCTAATTGGGCACATTCCTTGTAGCCCTATTTTGTAGGAAAAAAGCAAAATAGTGAGATCCGTAAGGAGTTGGAAGGTTAAAAACTCTTGGGGGCACATGAATGGATGGATAGCCATGTCAGAGACTTGTCCTAACCTTTCTAGGACTTAAGACGGTGAAGAAGGAGCTAAACCCTTATTAGCCTATGTGAGGTTTTTTGGTGCTTGAGAGTAGATGTGACTTAGGGAGGAAAATCACAGATTGTTGGTGGGTGGATTGGGCAAGGTCAGGGGATTCCACAAGCAAGGGAAGTCCTAGAGACCCTAGTGTGTGGTAGAAATACCTAGTGATGCAAGGAGAGGATCAAGGAGCATAGACTAGGCTAGTCTATCCCATACCCATTCCCATCACATCCCCACCATGGTTTTTTCCAGATGGGTTTCCACGTGAAAAATATGTGTGTCATGTGTGATGCCTTTTCATTTGATGCTTTTTTATTTTCTGTCAAGCGGTAAATCATGTTGAACTAGCAAGTTATTATATTTCTGATAATAGAGTACTAGTGTATGCATATGGGTGAAGTGGAAATAAGATGTTAGATTGTGTGGAAAGGTAAGTGTTACCAGTTTAGGTCCTTCACAATCTCACTGTGTGTCACCGATAGTGCTCTGATTTAGACCGGTGTTACTATTTGCCAGATAAGCATAGTGTCTGCAGTCAAACCAGTTCAGGGAAAGTAATATTGTCTATACTGATTCACCCCCCCACCCTCCTCTCAGTATCGATTTGGTACTAACTATTCATCTTTTATTCATCAAAAGAAATATGCATGATGAAGATGCATTTCTTATTCGAACAAGGTTGACTGTGTTTGTTTATCCTTTTGTAATACATCAATTGAATTGGAGGTGCAAAACATTTCATAGATAAGCAGTCAATAGATCCCTAAGGTCGTTTGGAACATCCAAATTAACACACTTAGTGATTAGGATTTACAAATGGAGACACGGAAAAATTCCCCATTGGTTCTTGATACTTTGATCTTCTTTTGCCCATGTGTGTGAAAATGAGTTAATTCCCGCTCTTGTGTTCACTAAAGATCCTTAGCATCCTATATGACTAGCTACGTGGATTATCCTAACTTCAAAAGCATCTTGAATAGAGCCTCGCTACCAACAAGATTTTAGAGCGCCAA
Organism: Cryptomeria japonica; assembly: GCF_030272615.1. Classification (NCBI taxonomy): domain Eukaryota; kingdom Viridiplantae; phylum Streptophyta; class Pinopsida; order Cupressales; family Cupressaceae; genus Cryptomeria; species Cryptomeria japonica. The sequence continues at coordinate 717,939,428 of NC_081412.1, forward strand.
CGAGGTTATAGACTCTAATTTCTCAAATATTGCTCCATTGTTGGTAGGCGTTCATAGCCTTGATGGAGTTACTTGTATGTTCCCATAGTCAAGCTTTTTATCACACTTGTATGCATGATATTTCAGTTATATATCATTTCTCTTTTGCCTTGAGATGGATATTTGGCGTAACACTTTTTTTCTTTTTATTTTTATTTTCTTGCCTTGACTTGTAAGTAATAAAACCTAGTTGGGTGCAACAATTACAATGACACTAAAGTAGAACTTTAGATTTTTCACTAGTCATATGATCAACTAGGTGTCTAGAATGAATTAGAGATTTTCTTAATATGTTTGAGATATAGCAATTGATAGATTTTGGGTTAACAAGTCTCAAATAGTGATATCACTGCCTAACTATAAGTAAAGCATCGTCATAGGGTAATGTTGAAAATGAATGACCTTAGGACCTTAAGGACTTCATGTCCAAATATCTAAGAAAGGAGATGACCCTTGCTTCTCTTAAATGCAAATAGATGATAAACTTTGACAATTGCCTTGTTTTAGTGATGCTTCTATATTAAAATCAATATGATGTTCTTAGAAAGAGATTATATGCAATGAAATTTGTGAATGTGATGTGCTTGGAAAGAAACTATATGTGATGCAGTGGTTTGAATAAAATGATATGCAATGCAAAAAGTAAAACCTAAACTAACCCAACCCTTAGGTATAATATCCTTTAAGGTGCATGTTGTTCATCGAGCTAGGGAGTTTTGTGTAGGTAGTTCATTGGTATTTGTTTGAAGAGTTAGATAAAGATGTCTTTTCCAATAGGATATAAGGACTTAGCTAAGTGTACATGTTCAGTATCGCCAATGTTGATTTCCTTAAATTTTGAATTTTGTGGATCATCAGAGGGAAATCCAGCTCTAGAACCCATGAATTTAGATATATCCTTATCATTTTCAAAGAAATCCAATAGTGGTAGATTCTCTTGCCCCCGGTCTATCAAGTGTGTGTGTATGATGCAAATAGATTCTGGTTCCAAAGTTGTGAAATGAGCGGGTGCTATGCCTGTTTTTATTGATGCACTTAAAGAGTATGATGAAGCCAACTAGGTGTCGATCTCATTATTTGGTGTTATGTTTGTGCATGAAGAGGATGATGAAACAATTTGTGTGTTTATTTCATGAGTTGGTGCCATGCTTGTTTCTGTCACCGCTTTGGCATGTGATGATGGCTCACATACAATTGTTGACAAGTTGCTTTGTGTAGTATGATTGAGATTGGTGATTTAATTGATAAGGGGTTCATGAACAACTTGTGTGGAGGGATTGGGATCACTAGGAGAAATGGTAAGTTTGTTTGAGAGGGAATATTGTGAAGAACATGGAGGATTATGACATAGAGATGAAGGGATGGAGGGACCTTCATCAGAATTTGGAGAAATAATGGGATCGTTCTTAGGACATGGAGGTGAAGGTATGCTTTGATCTTGGTTTGTAAAGGGATTATTAGGGAGGATGTAAGGGTTGTCTTAATCTTTCTTAGGAGGTGGATGTTGGATGGGACTTGAAAGGACACTTTGTTCTTGAGATGAAAGGGTGTCATTATGAATAGAATAGAAAAGAGCGAGGGGATCATCATAAGATTCTCGGTCAGTGGGATCTTGATCAAAAATTGGGTAGGATGGAAGTGGTTGTTCTTGATCTTTATTTTTTTCAGGACTCATTTCTTCTGATTTTGGATCATCCTCTTGACATGGGGAAAAAGTTCGGAAATGCATGGGATATTGTTGGAATGTTTCAACATTTTAGCCTGATGAAGAAGGATTTTGAATGAGATCCTCTGAATCATGACATGAATTAGAGTGGATTTGTACGATGGATAGCCCTTGGGAGGTTGTGTTATTAGATAGAGATGGCATGGATTGGTCTTGTGTGACTTCAGGGGATGATGAAATGGTGGATAGATATGGCTGATTTGGGATTTGGTTGAAAGGGATTTGATTTTGGTTGAAAGGAGTATGATTTTGGGTGAAAGATGTTTGATTTTGGTTGAATGAATTTTGATTTAAAATTTTGTTGAAAGGGGTTTGATTTTGGTTGAAAGAGGTTTGAATGTTGGGTTGGTGTGAATTTTGATTTGGACTTTGGTTGAATGGGGTTTGATTTTGGTTGAAAGGGGTTTGAATGTTGGGTTGATGTGAATTTTGATTTAGACTTTGGTTGAATGGGGTTTGATTTTTCTTGAGAGAAGTACTTTGAATGTTGGGTTGATGTGAATTTTGATTTGGACTTTGGTTGAATGGGGTATGATTTTGGTTGAAAGAGGTACTTTGAATGTTGGGTTGATGTGAATTTTGTTTTGGACTTTGGTTGAATGGGGTTTGATTTTGGTTGAAAGGGGTTTGATTGTTGGGTTGACATGATTGGTATGATTGATATAGTGGGTTTAAAGAACAAGGAGGTTTACATGACTCTAATATTGGTTGAATTGAGGTAGGAATGATTTTGTTGAAGAATGAAGGTTGGAATGTTTGAATGGTCTCACAAGAAGGAGGTTGGTCTGATACTGTTTCCCTCATGGTCATCACTTCTATCATCATTTTTTCTAACTAGCCCCTATGGTTGTTAGGACTAGTCATGTCTATCACTTGTTGTTGGAAAGTCTTGATTTGTTGAGCTAATATTTCTATGGATGGCAATGGAATAGGAATGGAAGGGATGAATCCTCCACCTTCTCTATGAAATTTATAATGCTAATCCATGATATTTTCTTAACTGGTTTGGACCTAGGATCACAACATGTAAGATGTTTTCTTCATTTCTCTGAATGTGACAATGTTTGATTGAACTTGAACAACTTGTTTGAGTTGATGTTGAGTTTTATTGATCCTCTAATTGTGATTTGGATGTTTGGGGTGTGACTTTCTAGGATGATTATGCAAATGACAATGAACTAAGACAAACGTATATGAGGACATAAATAAAGACTATGCAACTTCTAAGGATGATAATAAGGACATAAATGAAGATTATGCAAGGACTTAAGATGATAATGAGGACGTAAATGAGGACTATGCAAGGACTTAGGATAATAATGAAGATGTAAATGAGGACTATGCAAGGACTATGGATGATAATAAGAACGTAAATGAGGACTATGGATGGTAATAAGGATATAAATGAGGACTATGCAACAGCTATGGATGATAAAGAGGACGTAAATGAGGACTGTGCAAGGACTTGGGACGATAATGAGGACGTAAATGAGGACTATGCAAGGACTAAGGACAATAGTAAGGATGTAAATGAGGACTATGCAAGGACTTAGGACAATAGTAAGGACGTAAATGAGGATTATGTGAGGACTTCCTATGGTCACAAGTGTATAAACCTTCGAGTTTTGATGTTTCAAAAATGGAATTTTCTTCTTTTTTTTTTTCAGTAATTCTGTGTATAGGACAAGTTTTGTGGTTTTCCAAGTCTGAGACAATTGTTTGGAGGTAGATATAACTGACTGAACTGGTTTTCAAACAATCTCAGAGAATTTAGAGATACACAGGATAGGGCTTGAAATAGCCCAAATGACTAACTCAATACTAGTCTGATACAATGATACATATAAAGGCACAAAAGACAATCTTAGGCTAGAAATTGGAAACCATTCAATGAGGCCCTTACGAAATACTGAAATAAAATGAATAGATAGAGAGTCTAGAAGCACTGACTCCACTCTACGACACACACTTCTTGGGCATTCTAGTCTCTCTTACCCCGAAGATCCAAAGATCTTATAACTGAGGGATTTTTGTATCATAATGCAAGGTACATGAAGGGTATCTATGGGGTATGATCCACACTCCCAAAATTACTGAATGTAGGGTTTTGGGCTACTAAGTTGGTTCTTATTGTAACGTTTTGAGGGGTCTCGGTCCAACGATGGATTCTTAGAGCAAGCCACTTAAGACTTTAGTTGAGCTTATCAGTGTAGGGAAGGCCCCCACATATGTCGAGTTCACTCAACACTCTAGCCAATTGACCAATATGTTTATATAGTGGCTCGAAAAACCTGTTCGAGAGTACACCAGGAGAGATGATATCCCCAATGCATCCCAATTTGAAGTACCTATGTGGGGTGATGAAAGCCCCAATCAAAGATACCCCTCTCTACATGAAATAAAATAAAATTGAGTGTCATTTTCACCTCCTTCCTTTCTCCCAAGACCCCGAAGGCAGGTGTAAAGTTAGTTAATGCAACAATAGGTCCACCCCAAACATGATAAAAGTTCTTTCCCTTTAAGAAAATCAAATGTGAGTTAATCTATGTGTAGCCTGATTCACATTCATTTTAAAGCCCAAATTGAGGTGTTGAATATGCATGTGCATGTCAATTTTAAACACCAAACTGAAATGTGAAGGCATGCATGTAAATTTTAACCATTGTTGATTTTAAGCCCAAATTGAAGTGTTATACATGCATGCCAATTTTAACCATTGTTGATTCTAAGCCCAAATTGAAGTGTTATACATGCATGTCAATTTTAACCAATGTTAATTTTTAAGCCCAAACTGAAGTGGTATGCATGCATGTCAATTTTAGCCAGATTTATTTTAAGCACCAAATTGAAGTGTGAAAGCATGCATGTCTATTTTAACCAAATTTGTTTTAAGCACCAAATTGAAGTGTAAAAGCATGCATGTCAATTAACCATATTTGTTTTAAGCACCAAATTGAAGTGTGAAAGCATGCATGTCAATTTTAACCAAATTTGTTTTAAGCACCAAATTGAAGTGTGAAAGCATGCATGGCCATTTTAAACCCAAAAGTGAATTAACCCTAAAGGATCATGCTATCAAATTGTTAATGGCATCCAAAATAATCTGGAATGATCAAGCCTTCTCTGTAATTTCGCCACACGCTGCAAACAAACAATTAGTAAGAGAAATAAAAATAACAACATTAAAAAAAAATTCTTTTTTTAACCCCAAAATTAAATTATAAAGAAGATAGCCCTGATGAATTTTAGAAACGGACATTAATTTGCACCCTGGAGAGCAAATTTATGGAAAAACATGATTTTTTAAAGATATCGATTTACGTTAATTATTTGACATCAAAATGAAAATTGTAAAGAAGATACCCCCTATGAAATTTAAAGAGATTTCCAGAAATGTAAGATTTTTTAAAAAATTTTCTGATTTGTGCCCAAAATTCAAAATTTATTAAAAAAATGAAAATGATCATATCTCGGTCAAAACAGATCATATAGACCCAAAATGTTTACTATAGACGTGTCTCAAAATCATTTACCTGCTGTAAAAAAATCTCACAAAAATTCATTTATTTCCGTAAAAAAACAAAGATTTATGAAAGCAATTGAACCTATCATATCTCACTCAAAAATGAT